>NC_081568.1:112673443-112794397 GCF_022355385.1 Mustela nigripes | reverse complement strand
TGGGTGTTGAGTTTGCTAAGTTCTTTATAGATTCTGGACACTAGTCCTAAACTCAATTTTTTAATCAGCCAACTTGGATCCTGGTTTACAGTGAAAGCTACGTAGTGATTTGAGTGCTCTACCTGAAATAAAAGTGGGATAATAGAGTGAAAAAATAGGTTCCTCACCTAAGAAAGTCTTGTTTTGATGAGGGGCAGAGACCTTTACATCTTTGAGTGGGAACATATTAGAGAATTCTTTGGATTTGTACTGATGTCCATTATTACCCTGGTAGCTATACAGACCATTTCCCCCCATTTTCTGAGGGTAATCCAGTTTGGAGAAACATATAATGGTCATTTTCAAAAGCAAAAATGTATATATCACTACCCTCTTTTACAGTAAGACATTTTTATGCATTCCTGAGCCCAAGATGATACTGATTTTTGCTAAGACAACACCAAATTCCATTGAGATGGACAAAATTACTCCAGCACTAGCGATCATAACACAGCTTAATAAATCATACTACCTTCAAGTGTTACTTTATAACAAAACTGTTTATCTGCTAACATTCAGTTCTTTTGTAACCAATGCCACCATATGTTTAAGACTATACTTATAAACATAACATACATATGATACTCAATATTTAGTATTTTAACCTTTAACTCATAAACAACAACAAAACCAGAATGGTGAAGATGAAAATAAATGAAAAACAATGCAAATGGTGTCACTGGTGGATCTTCAATCTTGGAAGACTCTAACAGTCTCAATTAGATGATTAGATGTTTTCTTTAGTTCTGCTATTCTCAAAAATACTACTATAAACACTTTATATGTCAGTCATTTGGTGCATTGCTAACTATGTTCATAGGACATATTTTTAGACGTTGACTTCATAGAACATTTGCATGTTGTAAAGGTCTTAGACATACATTCTAATTTGCTCACAGAAATACCTTCTTAGTTCATACTCTGTGGCAGAATGTGACAAGGCCCATCTTACGAAATCTTTGTCCTAACTGAATATTATTTTTCAAATAATTACCAGTTTGCTAAATAAAAGTATGTATGTTTATAATTTTCATGGATTTTTCTACCAAAGAGGTTAAACATTTTCCCCCCATGCCTAGTACTCAGGTGGGTGTATGCTTGTGTGCACACGAATGGATGTTATGTGTTTGTGTAAGGGGTAGAGTGCTTGTGTCGTTTGTTTATTGTTATTATTTATTTACCTTGTTTCCCTTTTTGTTGGTTGGTTGGGTTTTTTGTTTCTGTTTTTTGTTTATACTTCCCTTATGTTTTTGTTCATAGTGATTTCAGACCTAAGAGTATTATGCTGTCATGAAGTCAAGTTTTTTTTTTTTTTAAGATTTTATTTATTTATTTGACAGAGAGATAGATCCCAAGTAGGCAAAGAGGAAGGCAGAGAGAGAGAGAGAGGGAAGCAGGCTCCCTGCTGAGCAGAGAGCCCAATGCGGGGCTCGATCCCAGGACCTGGGGGATCACGACCTGAGCCGAAGGCAGAGGCTTAACCCACTGAGCCACCCAGGTGCCCTATGAAGTCAAGTTTTTGTCGTAAAATGTTGTCTTGGGGGGCTTCTCTAGTACAATGTGAGGTTGATGCAAGGTATTTCTCCCAGCTGGGTCATCTAGAGCAATAGAGGTGTTCTGGAATGATGTCTGAAGTCCCTTTCCTTGGGATCCTAGCTGTGTGTCTTAAGAGCATGCCAGACTATCCAAAAACCAGGGAAACCTAAGCAGTGTTGTGAGAGAGGGCAGAGTGAGTCTTGAGCAGCAATGTTGTGTCAGCAAGAAGCAGTGAAGGTGGTGAACTAATATGTGGCTTCTTCTGGTTCATATGTGGAAAAAGAATAGAGTAGTTGAAATGCTGGGAGAGGCTCTCCATAGAAAGGTGTTAGACTTCAAATAGAATATTTGAACGCTTAAGCATTTAGTTGAACATAAAAATGTCTATATACTGAATTTTTTGGAGTATAGTATATCATTTAAGTATATAATAAATTTTTTACTTTAGCCCCTAGAAAATAATGTATGTTTATGAATTAAATTTTTTTTGTTCCATTGCATTCCCTGATTGAATTTCCAATTTGTCTTAAATATTGCCATTCTGCTCTATCTTTCAAGCTTTTTTCTGATAATTTTTATTTCTATTTTATGTTCCTGAATTTTTTTTTTAATTTTACTCATTTCTCCACAAAGCAGAATCCTAACACAAATTTGTAGTCTTGGAATTTAATAAGTTTAAAATTTACATGTTTATCTTCATGGCTACTACTTTTGATCCTACAGCTGTCATTTCTGTTTTATCTGTTTTGCTTTCTATTTTTCATATTTGCTGTTTCCTTTTTGTATAAATACTACCCTGCTTTTTAAATTTTATAGCAATTTGGAGGGAAAAACGAGCTTTTTTTTTTTTTTTTATAAACATATAATATATTTTTATTCCCAGGGGTACAGGTCTGTGAATCGCCAGGTTTACACACTTCACAGCACTCACCATAGCACATACCCTCCCCAATGTTTATAACCCCACCCCCTTCTCTCAACCCTCCTCCCCCCAGCAACCCTCAGTTTGTTTTTGAGATTAAGAGTCACTTATGGTTTGTCTCCCTCCCAATCCCATCTTTCATTAATTCTTCTCCTATCCCCTTAACCCCCCATGTTGCATCTCCACTTCCTCATATCAGGGAGATCATATGATAGTTGTCTTTCTGTGATTGACTTATTTCACTAAGCATAATACCCTCTAGTTCCATCCATGTCGTCGCAAATGGCAAGATTTCATTTCTTTTGATGGCTGCATAGTATTCCATTGTGTATATATACCACATCTTCTTGATCCATTCATCTGTTGATGGACATCTAGGTTCTTTCCATAGTTTGGCTATTGTAGACATTGCCGCTATAAACATTTGGGTGCACGTGCCCCTTCGGATCACTACGTTTGTATCTTTAAGGTAAATACCCAGTAGTGCAATTCCTGGATCATAGGATAATTCTATTTTCAACATTTTGAGGAACCTCCATGCTGTTTTCTAGAGTGGTTGCACCAGCTGAAAAAATGACCTTTAATCTGTATTTCTCAAATTCTCACATTCAAGGAAAATTGAGTCTTTTGAATCTTTTGTCTTTTGGGCACAGATTGAGCAAGATTTTATTTTTCCCATTATTCTACCACCCAAACATTACCTCTTGTACTTTGCTAATACATACCTGGTGTTTGCCCTGTATTTGTTTTCTTAAATTATTAAACTGTTCATTGTTTACATAATTCATGTTCATTTCCTTTCTCATGTCTTTGTATTTACATTTTATTTTAAAACTACTTAAAATAATTATTTATAGAGCTAAAAATTGGTGTATTTTACTTCTAAATGAGGAATCTGTGCTGATATTATCTCCCAGATTTTGAATTCTTATTTTTGTTCCTTCTCTCAGTAGACAAGATTATTACCTGGTATAAATTACTTTTAATAATGGACTGTTTATAGGACAGTTTTAAATTTAGAGAAAATTGAGATGGTACTACAGAGGAATCCCACATACCCTCACAGCTAATTTTCCCTCTTAACAACATGTTAGGTCAGTATGGTACATTTGTTACAATTCATGAACCAATACTGATACATCATTGTTAAGGCCTGTACAGTATTCAGATTGCCTTAGTTTTATCTATTGTCATTTTTTGGTTCCATGATCCTACCCAAGATACCTTTAGTTGTCCTATCTTCTAGGATCCTCTTGGCTGTTAGTATCTTAGACTTTTTTTTTTTTTTTTTTTTTTTTGGCAACCTTGACAATTTTGAGGACTATTAACCAAGTATTTTGTAGGATGCCCCTCTACTGGAATTTGCTTTTTTTTTCTTCTAATAATGCAAATAGAGTTAGGGGTTTTTGAGAGGAATCCACAGAGTTAAAGTTCCAGTTTGTATCACAGAATATCAAGGGTACTGTATCAGAGTTCTTCAAAGAAACAGAACCAACAGGATGCATGTAAAGAGAATTATTGTAAGGAATTGGCTCACATAATTGTGAAATTCGTAGGGCAGGTCCAGGCTAGAATCTCAAGCGTGGATGCTACAATCTTGAAAGAAACCAGGATTTCTTTGTCTAGGGGAGAACTCATTTTGGTCTAGAGGTATAAGGACTGATGGGATGAGGCCCACCCACATTGTGGTGGGTAATCTGCTTTACTTAAAGCCGGTTGGTTGTAGGTGTTAACAACATCTACAGTATCCCTTAACAGCAATGCCTAGATTAGTGCTTGATTAAATAACTGGTTACTTGAGCTGAACCAAATAGACACATAGAAGTAACCATCACAGCTACCTACTGTGAAAATGATTATCACTATTCTTGTTAACTTAGGTCACCTGGCTGAGGTATTATTTGTCAGGCTTATGAAATGTTTTAAAGTTGCTTTTTTTTTTTTTTTCCATTGTATGTAGCCCACACTTAAGAGACAGGGATTTATGCTTCTCCCCTTGTCAAGGGCAGAATATTTACATAAATTATTTGAAAATTTGCAAAGGAATTCTGTCTAATCTCTTCCTCATTTGCTTATTTATTCAGTCATTTATTTTTATCAGTACAGACTTGCTTCATACTTTGGGTTATAATCCAGTGCTACTTACTTGGTCACTTAAATTGTTCTAGCTTTGGTCATTGGGGGCTCCTTTGGTGGACTCATATTACCCTTTCACATAATATCAAAAATGCATATTTTGGTGTTTTGTTTCTGTTTTTAGATAAGTCTTACTTTATGGAACTACAGGATGCTTCTTAGATGTTTCCAACCTGTCCTCAAATCAGCCATTTCTCCAAGGAACCCTTGTTCCTTTTACTGCAGGGTGCCTTTAGTAACTAAAGTCCAGGTGCTAGTGCACTTATTGCTACTGGAGTGTGATTTTTTTTTTTTCTAGGTCTTCTTAACTGACAGAATGAGGAAATGTATACATGCAGACATGTATACGTACGTACATACATACATACAGAGTATATGTAAAATGTATGCACACATTTATAAATACTTGTGTATATATAACCATCTGTATCTCTATTAAGTTAAACATGAGTTCATACTGATCTTTCCAACCCTAATCCCTTAACACCTGGATCATTCTAGCCTCCTTTTCTTGCTTATCTGTAAAGTTTTAGTCCAGTGAGAAATGTCTTATACTACTTACTAGACATTTAATTACCCAGTTTCAGTTCATATGTGTAGCGCTATCAGAATTGTTAACCAGTATCAATGTGGGAAACAACTTTATCAACCAGAGCAGAGTACATATTTGGTTTCTTTTGTTTTTAAATTAATGGACTGTGTTTATGTTCAAAATTACTTAAGTCGGACCTTTACACTCAACCTCTATAGTGAGGTTATTGCATACATTTGTAACACAGCTAGCTTCTCTTGTCTTAGTTTGCATTCCTTCCAGGGATCTCTTGACCTCCTCAATAATGTGATTCCCATCATTTATCCTGTTACATTATGTGGGTTTTGACAAATGGATAGTGCCATGTTCTCACCATTGTAGTATCATATAAAACAGTTTCATTGCCCTAGAAGCTTCCCTGTGCTCTATACTTGTGCTCTACTCTAACTTCACCTTAACCACCCTTAATCTCTGGCAAACACTGATATTTTTACTCTTTCTATTCTGTTGCTTTTTCCAGAAGCTCAAATAGTTGGAATCAGACAGTGTACAGCTGTTTCCAAATGGTTTCTTTCAATTAGCAATATGTGTTTTGGGTTCATCATGTCTTTTCACATAAATTGATATTTCTTCTTTTATTGCTGAATGATATCCTATTGTATAGCTGTAGCATAGTATTTCATAAATGATAATCTTCAAGTAAACTTTTTCATAAAAAATCAGTATGTAGTAAGTATGTTTTGAGTGTTTGCTCATCTGCATGAAATTTCCTGATGCCTTTCAAAAATAATGAAAACTTGAATGGGTAGAAGATCTTTATGAACATAAACTTTGACTCTCAATGTTCTGTGCTACGACACATTGACAATATTTACTGAGTATATTTCATCAGTTCTAATGTACTTTTTCTTATGTTTTAACATTTCTTAAATTCTGGTGAAACATAAAATAACCTCATATAGTCACTTTGGGGTGGCACTCTGGGGTTGTGCTTTGAGATGGAAATGTCAGTTTTGTTACCATACACAAATTTGGTCACAATTCTTTATCATTACTTCAGTTAAGTGTATGCATTGGTGTTGCTGCGCACACTGAGTTTAAATACCATGTCAAATGTCTTCAAAATAATTACACACTAATTCAGCAGTTAAAGATTATTGAATGTAAGGAAAGTCATAGATCAGAAGAGAGGCATAAATTTGATATTAATGCAGAAATTTTAATTGTTGGAGGAATGACTATAGTTTCTTTTTTCTCTTTTCTTTCTTCTTCTTCTTCTTCTTTTTTTTTTTTTTTTTTTTGCAAAAACTAACGAAGTGTTTTATGTTATCAAAGAAAGGACAAAACCCTAAAGTAGAGGACTGAAGTGTATTAATTATTTATTTATTACAGATTTTTGTGCACAAATATTGTCTGTCATACTCAAAGGAATGCAAATGAAAGTATGAGAAACTGCCATAAAAATCTCCGTGTAGCTGAAGTTAATTTCAAAGCAAATGAGAAGCTGGTGTGATGGATTGTCACTTAGGATTATCATTAAGGCATTATGTCACAGTTTAATTGACAGTCTTTTGCTCCCTTACTTAATATTCGATAAAATAATGGTGTGTTTTACAATCCTTGAAATCTTATATTTAATAACATATGTATTTATGATTTACTGTGCTCTGTGGTTTATGTACTCAGTATCATTTTAGCTTTGCTATCACCCTATAAGGGTAGTATTATTGTCCTTGTTCAGCGATAATGTTATTAGGAAAAATATGTAACTTGCCTGGGGTCATGAATCTAAAAATTGGTAGAGCCTGGACTTGAGTCTTTGCTGTTACATTCCACTATGGTGCTCCAGTCCTTTCTTTCTTCCACTGTTACTGAGAAGTTTCAAGTCAGCTGGTATCTTGGAGTTTTTTTTTTAAATGTTTCTAACCAATGTGTGGATTATTTCTTAATCCTGTCTGTCCCCTTTTCCACCCTTTTTCTCATAAAGTTATCCATTAAAATGATGACCACAGTTTTAAAATGAGGGGAATGGGGAAGAATCCATAATACCACAAGAAATTTAGGGCATTAAAGAGAATTTGAGGGTTTTTTTTTTTTTTTCAAGCGGGTGTATGGTAGAGAGGACCATACCAGAGATGTCATTGAGAGCCAATTCAAAATTCACTCCCGAGAAGTATATAATAAAATGTACTGTACTCCATTATCCACTGGCAGCAGTATTTTAAAACTGGTAAGTTCTTGACTTGTGTGTCAAGTTTTTTAACCTAACAAAGTGATTCAACTAATCTATAGTAGGAACATTAATCCTATATCCTATGTGATAGAACAGTATAATGCTTTAGGATATTGCAGAAAATTTCACCAAAGATATCAGGAACATTTAGAAACTCTCAAACAATATGAAGAGGCAAGGAAGAACATTATAGAAATAAAAAAGAACTAAGGAGGGGCTCTCGTGTGGGCTCAGTCAGTTAAGCTTCTGCCTTTGGCTCAGGACATGATCCCAGGGTCCTGAGATTGAGTCCCACATCCGACTCTCCGCTCAGTGGGGAGTCTGCCTCTCCCCCTCCTCACCACTTGTGCTCTCTGCTCTCACACATTCTTGCTCTCTCTCTCTCTCATATAAATAAATGAAATCTAAACAAAAAACAAAAAAAAAAACAGCTGAGGAGGGTGTGGAAGACAAAGAATATAATGTCCAACATATTTTTGTGAAAACAAGTCTTTTCCTTGGAGAGTAGGCCGTTGTTATGGAAAACATTGTTGGCTTATTTCAAATTACTCTTCCTCCCCTCCTGCCAGAGCCATGATGAGACCAATATATATATATATGTATATATATATATATGGAGATTGATAATTATGACCTTTAAAATCAGGAAGGATAGAGTTCAATTATTGGTGATGGAGTGTTTATTTGCACAATAATAGGTTCGAAAGAGATGCATACTTTCCAAAATAAATCAAAATAAATTCCAGGTGGAAACATTAAATGTAGAAAGTAAAATATTCAAATAGCAATAAATATTAGTATATTTATCTGCTTTCCAAAGCAAGGAATATCATATATATATATATATATATATTTTATATATATATATATATATATATATATATATATAATCAAGAGAGAAGTCACAATGAAAAATGATTCATGGCCAATATAAAGGTTTACAACTTTATTAAATTAATTAGAAAACAAAGGTATTCAATGAACTAAGAAATTTCTGAGACATATAATAAATAAATTATTACAACTTTGAAAAAGACAAGTTTCCTCTTATTCTCTCATAAACTTAACACTTCATAAAAAATGAAAAAAGAATATGAATAAATAATTCATACCCCTCAAAAGGAAATAGAAATGTCCAACCAGTATACTAAAATTTTTCAACCTGTCCCAATAATTCTTTTTTTTTAAGGCTTTTTTTTTTTTTTTTTTTTTAATTCATTAGAGAGAGGAAGACAGCATAAGCAGAGGGAGCAGCAGGCAGAGGGAGAAGCAGACTCCTTGCTTAGCAGGGAGCCCAATGCGGGACTGAATCCCAGGACCCTGGGATCGTGATCTGAGCTGAAGGCAGATGCTTAATGGTCTGAACCACACAGGTGCCCCTGTTCCAATAATTCTTAACCTGGGAACTTAGCTCTAAGGAAGTAGCGGCATTGTTTATAATGAGACAAGGATTTTTTACCATGGATTCCAGTGGTCCTAGCTTTTTCTCAGCCACAAGAAATGAGGTTAATATGTTCTTTAAAGATTTTACTTATTTATTTGACAGAGAGAACACAAGCAAGGGGACAGCATGGAGAGGGAAAGGGAAAAGCAGGGAGCCCACTGTGGATGATCCCAGAAGCCTGGGATCATGACCTGAGCAGAAGACAGATGCTTAACCAACTGAGCCACCAGGTGCTTTGAGATGAGGTTAATATTAATATATGGAAGAACTCCACAGGATAATGTTTAATGAAGTTGTTGTATGGATAAAATAGCAAGTTTTACATACTTTTTGGGAGAAAAGAATGGCAACGATATTTTTTCTTTAAATCATTGCATCATGATAACAGTGGTTGAAAACTGCAAAGTAGCTATCTAGGTAGAAACTTGGTTAAATAAGTCAACCAAACTTGGTAGTCATTTAATTATTTTTAGTAATAGTGCTGATAAACAAAGTGTGTTGGGGGGACATATAACAAAGATAAACAGAATTACCTCAGTTCTAAGAAGCAGAATTCACTCACAAATCTGTTTCCAGTAAGTGAGCCATAAATTTGTACATAATTCTCTCATGGAGGTGCTATGATTATGTTTGATGACTCCATGCTTTCTCTCTCCCTCCTTTCCTTCTTTCTTTGTCCTGTTCATCCCTCACTGCATGTGTATCTTTTTCTTTCTCACACACTCTCTCTCTGTCCCTCTTGTTCTCTCTCTCTTTCCAAAAATTTCCCACTATATATGTATTACTTGAGTTAGAAGAAAATAAATGTTATAAAAATTGCCAGCAGTTGCCCAGGCTCTGATGGCACCTCAGAAAAGTTTGTTTTGCTACTCAATATATCTTGGTTATTTCTCTTCCAGTTCTGTTTTCTTTCTCAGGGTCCCCGTGCTTTTAAGTAGGATCTCTACCTTCCTCTTTTCTCTTTGATTTTATTTTTTTTTGCCCTTCCCTCTGTTTTGGGGAGAGCTTTGCCTTTTCCCTCTGTATTACTGATTTGATTTCAGCAATATCTACTTTAAAAACTTTCTGATTCCAGTGTAATTAGCATAGTATTATATTAGTTTCAGGTGTACAGTAATAGTGATTCAGCAAGTTTATACACTGCTCAGTGCTCATAATGATCAGTGTACTCTTAATCCCCTTTACCTCACCTGCCTCCCCTCTGATAACCACCAGTTTCTTATTATAGTTAAGAATCTGTTCCTTGGTTTCTCTCCCTATCTTCATTTGCTATTTGTTTTATTTCTTAAATTCCACATATAAATGAAATCATATCTTTCTCTGACTTAATTCACTTAACATTAAACCCTCTAGATTCATTCATGTTGCAAATGGCAAGATGCCATTCTTTTTTATGGCTGCATAATATTCCATATCTATCTATCTATGTATCTATCTATATAAAATCATTTTTGTCCATTCATCTGTCAGTGAATACTTGGGTTGCTTCCATATCTTAACTATTGCAAATAGTGCTGCAGTAAACACAGGGGTGCATATATCTTTTCAAATTAATGTTTTCATCTTCTTTGGGTGAATACTCAGTAGTGGAATTCTTGGAATAGTAATAATTCTGTTAATTTTTCAGGAGCCTCCATTTTGTTTTCCATAGCGGTAGCATTACCACCAACAGTACATGAGGGTTCTTTTTTCCTCTCTCCTTATCAGCACTTGTTGTTTCTTGTGTTTTTGATTTTAGCCATTCTGACAGGTGTGAGATGATAGCTCATTGTGATTTTGTTTTGCATTTTCTTGATGATTAGTGATGTTGAGTGTCTTCTGCCCATTTTTAATTGGATTATTTTGGTAGGTCTTTTTTTTTACAGGGGGGGTTATGTCCCTACTACCCAAAGCTATCAGCAGATTTAATGGAATATCTCTCAAAAGACCTACATTTTTCACATTACTAAAAAAAAAAAAAAAAAAAAAAAAAAAAAATCCTAAAATTTATGTGGAACCACAAAAGACTCTGAATAGCCAAAGCAATCTTACAGAAGAAGAACAAAACTAGAGTATCATAACCCCAGATTTCAAGATCGACTACAAAGCTGCAAATGAAAGCAGTGTGGTACTGGCACAAAAATAGACACACAGATCAATGAAACAGATCGGAGAGCCCAGAAATAAACCCATGATGTTATGGTCAGTTAATCTATGACAAAGAAGGAAAAATGTGCACTGGGGAAAGGAATAGTCTCTTCAACAAATGATGTTGGGAAAACTGAACCACTTTTTTACACCATACGTAAAAGCAAACTTAGAATGGATGAAGGACCTAAACGTGAGACCTGACATCATAAAAATCCTGGAAGACAACATTGGCAATAATTTTGTTAACATTAGTCATAGAAACATTTTTCTACACATTTCTCCTCAGGCAAGGTAAACAAAAGCAAAATTAAACTATTGGGACTACACAAAAATGAAAGTGTTGGACAATAAAGGAAACTATCAATGAAACAAAAAGAACAACCCACTAAATGGAAAAGATACTTGCAAATGGTATATCTGATAAGGCGTTAATATCTAAAATATATAAAGAACTTACACAACTCAATACCAAGAAGAACCAAATAATCTAATTTAAAAATGGAAGAAGACTTGAACAGACATTTCTCTAAAGATATTCAGGTGGCCAAAAGATGCATGAAAAGATACTCAGCATCACTTATTATTAGGAAAATGAAAGTCAAAACCTTCAAAAGCAATATCTACTTTTCTATTAATAGCCTATAAAAGGATTTTTAAAGAAATGCTATTCTATGCTTAATTTTCCCTTTCAGTCCTTCAATGGTCCATATAATATACAAAGCAAAATAAATACAAAAATGAACTCTAATTCACTGTTCCTTTTTTTTGTTTGTTTTCCCTGAAGAATCTTTGTTTTTCTAAATTTCACTGTATGGTTTCCTTGTAGTGGTATCCTCTTACATTTTATCATGGATACCAAGGTTTTTAAACAATTGCCTAGTTTTTCAGAAGTATATCTTAAGATATGGTTGCCAAGGTGAGATTCCTTTTATTAAGGCTTTGTAATGGTCCTTTTAAATCCATTATTGCTTTTTATTCATTTATCATTATAGTCTAAAATAGATCTTTTCATGTATAATATTTCAAATATTTTGTTCTTGACTTCAGCTGCCATCCACTCAGGTCCTCACTGAGTGCCTTCCCCAGCTATGCAGTTGTAAGGAGGGAATATAACAGGTGCCATCCAAGTGGACAGGAAGCTCTCCTGGGATATGGATATGTTGAACTGAATTGAGAGTCTTTTACTTGGTTGGTTCTTGGACATTCCTGGTCCACTCAATATAAGATAGGCAAAAATTTCCACAGAAATTTCTATTCCAGGTCTCAACAGGTTTATCCTTCTCTGTGTGTCTGAATCCACTTTCAAAGGCCACTTCCTTTATGCACAGTTGTGTTATCAGAGTCAAGCCACTAAATAGAAAAATATGAAAAGTACCTAGAGAGGGATATTAAGTTTCTTAGGAAAAACACCTTTTAGTAGAGAAATGGATGCCTAATTTTCAGGTTATAATTCTCTTGCACTTCAGAGTTAAGAGTTAAAATTTGTCAGATAACACGGAGGACATTAGGAGAAGAAAAGGAAAGTGAATTGGGAGATATTAGAGGGGAAGATGAACCATGAGACAATGTGGACTCTGAGAAACAAACTGAGGGTTTTGGAGGGGAGAGGGGTGGGGAGATGTGTGAGTCTGGTGCGGGGGAAGGAAAGAGGGCATGTATTGCATGGAGCACTGGGTGTGGTGCATAAACAATGGATCTTGGAACACTGAAAAAATAAAGTAAATATAAATAAAATGTGTCAGTGTAGGGGAGAGAAAGGTTTTTTAATCTTATTTCTATTGAACAGCTTTCCTCTGTTTTCAGCAGCTAAACATATATAGCTCATTAAATTTGTTTGTAAACTCTTTCTATCCGTTCTGGTTTTAATGGGAATTTCTTCAAGAATCCGCTAATGAATTTACTGCACGGCTTTATGTTGTGATTGTAATCTTTTAAAAAAATCTCTTCATATATTCATAGGTATTTTTTAATTCCTTTAGAGAGTTTGGAGAAGCTGCGTCATGGGGTCTTAAACCCTTTGAACAGATATTCTAAGGTCATGAGTTTAAATGACTTTTTAACTCTTAAATTGTCACCAAAATGAAGGGATTAGAGGGAGAATTTTCTTTGAAAGAAATGAACTTGTCATTTTTCTTTCCTCTTTCTTTTTGCCAAGTATGATATCACTTCCAAGTTAGATCTGTTTTCCTTGTCTTCTTGAATTTTTGAACTTTGATATTTCTGTATTTATAACCCTCTAACCCCCCTTCCCCCTTTGCTTTTATCTCTTCTGATGGGTCTTTCAGAAGTCCAGACTTCTCTTGTTAATTTTTAACACAAATACTATTAATTGTCAGTAAGCTCAGTAACTGTAAAAATCCTTCTATGTGCCTCAATAATTTTAGACAGAGTTTAGGTTTTTTTTCTCTTCTCTTGGCCTTCCCTTAAAAATCCTTTGCTTGCCTCTGCTGTCCCCCCACCCCCCACATCACTCCTTCTCCATCTGTGTACTAGTCTCTATGGGTTAGCCTGAGCAATGGGATGCCTAAGCATCCCATTTTGGAATCAGAGTATTTTCCTATTTCAATTTCAGTAGGCCTTTCCTTGGGTGGCTCAGTCAGTTAAGTGTCTGCCTTCAGCTCAGGTCCTGATCCTGGGGTCCTGGGATAGAACTCAAAGTCAGGCTTCCTGCTCCGCAGGGAGTCTGCTAATCCCTCTGCACTAACCCCCTCCTGTGTGCCTGCAGTCTTTTATCTCTCAAATACGTAAGATCTTAAAAAAGCAAATAGACCTTTCCTAAACAGTGCATCCTTAGTTTGAAAAGTACTAGATATTGTTCAATTGCAGGTTGGATCCAAAGTAAGTGGAAATCAGAACACTTTGAAAATCCGATAATCCCTTCTTCCTTTCACATACATGCAGGAGTTTATAACTCTATAGTGACTTGAGAGAAAAGAGACCTGAATTTAGTGCTGGTTCAGCCAACAGGAAGTGGCCTCACTGGCTCTGTTTATTTTCTGCTCTCATGTCCTACAGGCCCTAACTTAGCCTTAAGGAATTCTATCAATCACCACTTGCCCAGTTGGCAGAGTGTATAACAATACGGCCATGTGCCATGCTCATTATAATCCTGTGGGGGTTGAAATAAGTGCAGATAAGAGAATGTATTCAGGAAACTGTTCTATTTTCTTATCTTTCCATGAGTCAATGGACAAGCAAGTGAACGAAACATGATCAGCATTTGCTTCCTTTAATATCTATCCTGTCATCCTTTTCTTATTAACCTGAGGGAGAAGGGTTGATCAATACAGGGATCATTGCATAATTTAACAATCAAAGGATCATAGATCTTTGAAAATGTCAACAATATCAAACTCCTTGACAATTATAACTATGCAGATTAAGACCATATCTATTTCTAATGGGCAGAGGACATAAACAGATATTTCTGCAAAGAAGACATCCAGATGGCCAACAGAAACATGAAAAAGTGCTCCACATCACTTGACATCAGGGAAATACAAATCAAAACCACAATGAGGTACCACCTCATACCAGTCAGAATGGCTAAAATTAACAAGTCAGGAAATGACAGATGCTGGCGAGGATGCGGAGAAAGGGGAACCCTCCTACACCATTGGTGGGAATGCAGGCTGGTGCAGCCACTCTGGAAAACAGCATGGAGGTCCCTCAAAAAGTTGAAAATAGAGCTACCCTACGACCCAGCAATCACACTACTGGGTATTTACCGTAAATATACAAATGTAGTGATCCGGAGGTGCATGTGTACTCGAATGTTTGTAGCAGCAGTGTCCACAATAGCCAAACTATGGAAAGAACCTAGATGTCCATCAACAGATGAATGAATAAAGAAGATGTGGTATATATATATATATATATATATATATATATATATATATGAATACTATGTGGTATATATATATATATATGTATATATATATATAATGGAATACTATGCAGCCATCAAAAGAAATTAAATCTTGCCAATTTTGATGATGTGGATGGAACTAGAGGGTATTATGCTTAGCGAAATAAGTCGATCAGAGAAAGACAATTATCATATAATCTCCCTGATATGAGGAAGTTGAGAGGAAACAGGGGGGGGTTGGAGGGTAAGAAAAGAATAAACGAAACAAGATGGGATTGGGAGGGAGACAAATGATATGAGACTCTTAATCTCACAAAACAAACTGAGGGTTGCCGGGCAGAGGTGGGTAGGGAGAGGGTGGTGGGGTTATGGACATTGGGGAGGGTATGTGCTGTAGTGAGTGCTGTGAAGTGTGTAAACCTGGCAATTCACATACCTGTACCCCTGGGGCAAGTAATACATTATATGTTAATAAAAAAAACATTTAAAAAATTGTCAAAAAAAAGACTATTTCTAACAGTTCAGCAGATAATGTAGTAAAAGAGGAGAGGTCTATTTAATTCTTAAAATTTATTGTAAATTCTTTAGCACTATAGATAATTGACTTGAGGCCTATAAATTACCTGTGAATATGTTGTAATTCCTGGGCCCATATTCATTCAGGTGTATTTGTTGAGTAACAAAGACATAATTTATTCTATCCAACTTGCAAAATTCTTACATCCATTAAGAATAGCAGTCATAGAAAATTAACTCTTTGAAAGGAGTTTGAAATAATACTGATAAACTTTGAGTCCATTTTCTCCTGAATTCTTACTTTCAAATGTGTTGATTTCAGTCAGCTGACCACATAGAAAAATGCCATGTGCATGTGTGTGTGTGAGAATGACAGTTGTGATTCAGAAATTATACTGTATAAATACAGACACACAGATACAGTTTATCTCTCTCACACACACACACATGCACATAAACTCATATTTAGACTTCCATTCATACAAGTGTTCCAGCACTGTGGAAAGACTGTTTTATTCCTATTGAAATAATAATGATAGGAGAAAAATGATCCACTACTTTCATAGGGACTAACAATTATATTTAAATGATGTTTCTTCTAACTTAAATCCCAGATTTATTTCCTCTTGATTCATTTTGAGGATTGACTTCTGATTTTAGCTATGCCAGGTGAAAGGGCAGCTTCTTGATGAAGTAGCTGTCAAATGTTGGGGTCCATTTTCCAAAGAACAGGGCATTCAGAAATCATTAATAGCCAATACTCACAGCAGCTGGGGGTGGGAATATCTGCCAGTAAGTGGATCTGGTTGGGTACTGACAGTATTCACTAAAGTGGTATACGTTCTTCCCTGAAATAATCTGACAAATTTTGGTATGATTAAAACTTTCCTGTCATCACTCATTCTTATTTGGCTTACTGTTAATATTTTTATTAAAAACTTGCTTTTTATTAATATTTTATTATTCCCTAAAATATTTGCCTTATGCTTTGTTTCCACAGATTTCTTAAGGGTAATACTGATGCTGATGTAATGTGACAATAACCAGATAGTTCCACCTATTCCATGACTGCTCTAGATTTCTCTTGTCATTCTATACTTTTTACTGTGGCATTAAATTTATAACTCAGAATGTGGCTAGATGGTTACCATATTGATAATATGTAGTATGCTATTATGTTAACTGAAATTATGTCACTGAGGATTCACTAAAATTTTTTCAGTGGAGGGTGTCTATAGTAATAACTTTTAGGATGGAATTAATTTTCTTAGGAAATCCTAAAGACATTTTGATCCAAGATTAGGTGAGTTTTTGAACACTTCTGAGATTCACTTGTTTTTAATTCTAAACATTAGAAGACCCTTTTCCTTTGGAAGAGTTCAAGGGCTGATACTATTATTTCAGTGGATTTTGGATCTGGACTCATGAATGTATTTTGGATACTCTAATGGAGTAAATCACAATTTCTTAGAATAACTCCTTAAAAATTATATGCTGTGATAAAGCTTCTTGGAACTATACAGGAACTTAACTGTTGTGGGTAGGATAGATGATGTAAAGTTAAGGAGTACACAAGGTAAGTGAAAATGTGTTTTTTCCCTTGTACCAAATTCTTATTAAGCAACAAAAATCATCACATAGGTAATAAGAGTAAAAAGAACAATACCAAATATCTACATAGAACATATGCCAAACAATCATCTGAATGTTCTCAACATATGAACATATTTAATCCTCCAAACCATCCTGTGAAATATGCCTGATTAGTATCCTTATTTTATACAGGAGAAAACCTATGACTTCACGGTGATTAAGTGACTTGCTTGAGATCACATAGCAAATTTGAGAGAGCCACCACTCAAACACACAATCTGACTTCAGAGCTTCGCCACCTTATTAATGAAAGCATCTCACCAGGATTCTTAATCTTCCTTCCCAAGAGACAATCTGCATATACACAAGGAGATAATACTGCTCTTGGTCACACTACTATGCTTTAGAAGTTACCAGCAAAGAGCTGTTCCTTTAAACCAACTATGGCTTTTACCTTCAGCCTGCTGTGATGCTCTAATGAGGGTATCATGCAGATGCTCTTCCTCTTGCCCTCCCTCTCTGCCTGTCCCCCTCCTCTGTCCTTTCTCCTACTCCCTCCCTCCACCCCTGCTTCCCTTTCACTCCCTTTCTCTATCCCAAGTGCAGTTTGCTATTCAAAAAGAAAATTAGCTGGTCAAGGACTTGAAACAGCTGTAAAATTCTGCAGATCAGAAAATGGGAAAAGAAATTTGAAAATATGCTTACGAAAATAGTCTGGCATTAACTATCTTATAAACACCGACTTAAGAATTACATGCTTCGAGTATAAATGCCTTGTGTATACCTTATAACTTTGCTTCCTAGAACTTGGGTGATGCTAAAGGTGACTGAGGACTTTAATAAGTCCTTATCTTACCGATGGCTGGACTAAAATCTTGCAACTTAATTTCTTAATGTTCCTACTTTTGATGTTGAAGGTAGTACTCATAATTGGTATGTTTGGAGAAATCTCAACTTTTCATTTTTTTGAGCTAAGTATTTGGAGGGGAATCTTTTTAGATACTCTTGCTAGAAGGAGGGGAAAATGTGTATTTGTAATTTTCAGAATTAAGATGGTTGGAATTGTTTTCTCTACTTGTGTGTATTTTTTTATCCTGAGGTTTTTGCTGCTTTTAGAAAGTGAAGAACACCATTTTTGGAAAGTGAAGAATCTTTTGGTGTTGAGCTCTCTTTGGAAAGGGAAATTAACAGCTGTAGAGTATTATTCAGACTCAGTCTGATTGTGTATCTAGAAATGAAGTCCTACCTTAACTGTTTAATTAAAGATTGGGAGAAAATATTTAAGCAGGTGTTAATCAAGTCTTTAAAAAAATATTGCATACCCCTGCCTTCCCAGGTGCAGTTCAAGTTTTCATACTTACCAAGTATAGTAGATACTAGATAGAGAAATAAAGTCTATTTTGAGGACTAGCAGTTTATTTCTTGAGGTTGAATAATCTTATGATTATCACCCAACACATAGTGCTTGATTCCTTTTAAAGAAATAATATATGTTAAGCTCTTATTTCTCTACAGGTTTTGTTTTTTATTTATTTATTCTTTTTTTAAAAGATTTTATTTATTTGACAGACAGAGATCACAAGTAGGCAGAGAAGCAGGCAGGGAGAGAGGAGGAAGCAAGCTTCCCGCTGTGCAGAGAGCTGATGCAGGGCCAGGACCCCAGGGCCATGACCGGAGCTGCAGGCAGAGGCTTTAACCCACTGAGCCACCCAGGTGCCCCTATTTACAGATTTTAAACTCATATTATATTATTTGTAATTGACAAGCATTAAGTTTCATAAAAGTGTATAACTTGGTGAGTTTTGCATATATATATATATATATATATATATATACCAATGCCATATGGAAATAGATCCATCTATCTCCATGAAACCATCACTACAATCGAGATAAAAATACAACCTTTTTGTTGTAAAACATATAAACATGTGGAAAGTTACACAGAACGAAGCTGTATAACCCAATGATTGATCATAAAGCTAACATTCATAGCCACCCCTCTGGTCAGAAAATAGAATATTGCCATTTCCCAATAGCTCCTGTACCCCATGAATCACTAGCTTTTATCTCCCTCACAAAAGTAAATCCTAACTCAACTTTTTGATAATTGATGTCAGACTTAAGAATAAAAACAATCATTAAGAAAAACAAAAACAAAACAAAAACAAACAAACAAAAAAAACCCACAACCAAACCTGAGGAGCCTTCGTTGTGGTGCACTCCTAGGAGGCCCACTCCAGAGAGCTGTTCCAGGCAAGTCATTGAACAGCAAATAAACGGCTTCTGGGAGTGGGAATGAGAATCTCGGACTGTGGGTTTGTTTCTCCTTAGCTTACTCCAGGTAAGATGCTCTTGGAGGAGATGGCCGGCGAATCACCTCAAGTTGGAAAACTATTATTTTTCCCCTCCCCTCTTCACTGAATATTTCAGATACCCTTCTTTTTTTCTCCCTATGAACTTAGAGTAGTACTCCTGTAAGTTGAGGCTTCATGGTGTGATTTCACACTATTTATATTTGTGTAATTGTCTGGAACTCTCGTATCTGTTTGGAAGACCTATATTTGGTGTAAATACCAAAACGTGTACATAATTACATGTTCACAATGGTTATCACTACCTAGACGGTGAGTATTGCTGTTGTCATGTGTTTCTTCCCTTCAGTTCTTCTGTACTTTCATTTTTTAATAACCATTCATCACTGTTCAGTATTTATCACATAACTTTACTCTTAATCTCCTTCACCTATTTCGCCCATCCTCCCCCACCCACTTCCCCTCTGGCAACCATCAGTTGCCAGTTGGTTCTGTGTTTTTAAGTCTGTGTTTTGGCCTTTTTCTTTTTTCTTTGTTCCTCTGTTTCTCAAATTCCACATATAAGTGAAATCATACGGTATTAGTCTTTCTTTGACTGACTTATTTCATTTAGCATTATGCCCTCTGATCCATTCATGTTGTTGCATGTGGCAAGATGTCATTCTTTTTTATGACTGAGTGATACTGCATTGTGTATCTATCTACATCTTTATCAATTCATCTGTAGATGGACATTGGGTTGCTTCTATATCTTGGTGATTGTAAATAATGCAACAAACATAGGGTGCACATATCTTTTTGAATTAGTGTTTTTGTTTTCTTTGGATAATACCAGTATTGGAATTACTAGATCAGATGATTGCATTTTTTTTTTTTTTTTTTTTTACAAAACTCTCCTGTTTTCCACATGGTTGTACCAATTTCCATTCCCACCAGCTATGCATGAAGTTTCCTTTTTCTCCACATCCTCACCAATACTTGTTTCCTCTGCTTTTGATTTTAACCATTCTGATAGGTATGAGGTGATACCTTATTGTTGTTTTGAATGCCGTTTTTCTGGTGACTAGTGACACTGAGCATCTTTTCATGTGTCTCTTGGCTATATGGATGTCTTCTTTAGGGAAATTGTCTATTCAACTCCCCTGTCCATTTTTAAAAATCAGTTTTTTTGTTGTTGATGTTGAGTTGTATGAATTCTTTATATATTTTGGATATTAACTCCTTATTTGATACACCATTTATAATATCTTCTCCCATTTGGTGGGTTGTCTTTATGTTTCTTTGATGGTTTCCTTTGCTGCCCAGTACCTTTTTATTTTGGTGTAGTCCCAAGAGTCTAATTTTACTTTCGTTTACCTTGCCTGAGAAGAACTATCTGGAAGAATATTTGTATGGCCCCTGTCAACAGAATTACTGCCTATGTTGTCTTCTAGGTCTTTTTATGTTTTCAGGTCTCACATTTAGGTCTTTAATCCATTTTGAGCTTGTTTTTGTGTATGGTATACGGAAGTGGTCCAGTTTCATTCCTTTGCATGTAGCTGTCCAGTTTTCCCAACGCCATTTATTAAGGGGACTATCTTTTTCCCCATGGTATATTCTTGCCTCCTTATTTGACCATCTTAGATTATTTGACCATGTATTTGGCGGTTTATTTCTGGGATGTCTGTTCTGTTCCATTAATCTGTGTGTTTATTTTTGTATACATATCATACTGTTTTGATGACTGGAAATTTGTAGTATATCTTGAAATCTGGGATTGAGATACCTCTATCTTTGTTCTTCTTTTTTTCAGTTTGCATTGGCTATTTGGGTTCTTTTGTGGTTCCATACAGATTTTAGGATACTTTGTTCTGGTTTCCTGAAAAATATTGTAGGTCTTCTGATAGTAATTGCATTAAGTCTCTGATTGCTTTGGGTAGTTTGGACATTTTAGCAATACTGGCTCTTCTAGGAGTGAGCATAGAATATCTTAAATGAATTCAGTGAAGTCAGAGGATACAAATTAATATACTGAAATCTGTTGCATTTGTTTACACTAATAAGGAAGTTGCAGAAAGTGAAATTAAGAAAGCAATCCCTTTTACAATTGCACCAAAAACAATGAAACAACTAGGAATAAACAACCAAGGAGGTAAAAGTCCTGCATCCCCAAAACAATACAAAGTCTATGAGAGAAACTCAAGTGACTCTTCTGTGCTTATTACAATTTCCTACATTAAATAGATAGGCATTCTTGGGTCCCTGGGTGATTCAGTTGAACATCTGCCTTCCTCTCAGGTCATGATCCCAGGGGCACAGGATCTAGCCCCAAATCCAGCTCCCTGCTCAGTAGAGTCTGCTGCTCATTTTCTCTCTCCTGCTGTGCCTACCCCGCTTGTGCTCACGCATTCTCTCTCTCTAAATAAACAAATAAAATCTTTAAAAAACATGTAGTCACTCCTGTAAATCTTTTGGGGGAAGATCAAAATGCTATTTATTAGGTGATAATGTAGCTACAGTAATTAAATTTAAGGTAAAACTATATTTCGTTGATTTTAAAATATAGCAATTTAAAGATACAAGAGTGGGACACATGGGTGGCTAAGTCAGTTAAGTGTCTGCTTTTGGGTCAGGTCATGATCAGGGGGACCTGGGATTGAGCCCTGCACCTGGCTCCTTGCTGGAGGTGGAGGGGAGGAGCCTGCTTCTCCCTCTCTCTGCGGCTCCCCCTGCTGTCCTCTCTATCAGATAAGTAAAATCTTAAATAAATAAATAAATAAATATGCTTTGAAATATTGAATACAAAAATATGCTTATAGAAGTTAAATTTTGAGATTGTTCTTGAGACTTAAAAAAATTGGAAAAGAATTCTCTCAACTTTGGGACAGACCGAGACATATTTTGTAATATTGAGCACTGCAGAATCAGTGTTTTTTCAGACATTTTTGATGAACTCAGACTGGGCTGTATTATACCAAAAACATATTGCATTAACTTTTAATACCATTGTCATCCAGTGAAAGCTAACCCATATGTTTATGATTCATTTAAATGAAATTCTCAAAATAATGATTTTTAGAGCTGTTTGGTGTTTAAAGAGAAATTTTAGAGTTTTAAAATGGGTTATTTTATTCCGTTAATGGTCAGGAAAATCAAAATGTTATGGAAGAGTCAGAAATATTGTTAATATTGAACACATTAATTTTTTAGGTCATTAACAGAAAGTATTTACTCCTACCTAAAAGAGGATAAATGTGTTTCTCTACATGAGTAAAATCAAAGTCTATAATAATAAAATATAAGTAGAAATTCCATCATATTTCTGCTTTTAAACAATTATACACAGTATGTATGATATTTCTGTGAAAATGGCTTTTTTCAAAATATTTTACTGTTTTTTAATTTTTCACAAAACTGAATAGCTCTTTAATTCCCCAATAAATTTTGAAAATCTACAAATACTATGATCTAAATTCAAGCTTTGTTTTGTTTGTTTTTAATGTTTCTGGTGGTTTTAATTCTCCCCTTCTCTCTCTCTCTGTTTTTAACTTACTGTAGAGGTCAAGCTATAGTGATAAGATTGTTCTCCCTGCCCCCGGAGAACTTGATTCTGAATACAAAGTTACTTTAACACTTACATAAACACATGTCTACAAACACATTCATGTACTTCATGAGTTTGAAAACATGCAAATCACATGGGAAAGTATTTGTCACAACACTTTCAATCAATATATACCTTTTCACATCTGTAAGAGCTGAAGTCTTTAAGCCTAATTCCTGTGGAAACAAAGAGGTATAACTTTGTCAAAATTATGCTAAAAATTTTTGGAAAACAACATTGATTTTGGAAATGCCAGCCACCTTAGTTATGTTTCCTACCAGCTCATATCACATCAAATAATGTGTTTTGGTGTTTGATATTATTAATATATTAAACAATATTATATAAGCATTATTTAAATTACAATATATTTTAGCATTTAAAATATGCCAGACATTGTGCTAAGAGCTTTATATATTTAGCATCCTGGAAGTGAAGAAATGCTTACTCTTTCATGCTTCTCTTCCATTTTCTTTATTTTAATTTTTTTTAAGATTTTTTTAAAATTTAATTTTATTTATTTGACAGAGAGACCGAGATCACAGGCCAGCAGAGAGGCAGGCAGAGAGAGAGGGGGAAGCAGGCTACCCGCCAAGCAGAGAGCCCAACATGGGGCTCGAGCTGAAGGCAGAGACTTTAAGACTTTAACCCACTGAGCCACCCAGCCACCCTTCTCTTCCATTTTCTAAGTACCAAATATGTCACCTTTCCAGAAAA
Source organism: Mustela nigripes (assembly GCF_022355385.1). Classification (NCBI taxonomy): domain Eukaryota; kingdom Metazoa; phylum Chordata; class Mammalia; order Carnivora; family Mustelidae; genus Mustela; species Mustela nigripes. The sequence goes on along the minus strand of NC_081568.1, from coordinate 112,770,833 downwards.
TTTCCAAAAGTATTTTACTTTTTCTGTGAAGTTTCCCTGAAAGTCTTGTATTTCTCTCATCATTAAAGAATGGCTAAAGGTTGCATAACATACTTACTTATGTATTCTTCATATATACATATTACAGTAAATAGCTGTCTTAGATTGGCATCATAGTCTACCATATTTTCTCCACGTACTGTGTATGGGAATCATCTCAGGAATTCAGCAGTACTGTGTTCCTTTCTTCATCACATACTAGATGCGCTCTGCCTTGTATAAATTACAAAACTTCTTTACATACTACTTTCTTCACAGGAATAATGTCTAATTGGCAGGTAATTGGCTATTTGAATATTAAAGGAGGTAACTGCGTAGCAGCGTTTGAGTCATGGAGTCAGTATTCGGTAAATATAGATATCTTAGATTGCCTGAGTTTACATTATACCCCTTGTGCATTCTTGATTTGGAGGCTTTTAAAATGTTGAGTCTTAATTTGGATAGTGTTAATGCCTCCCTGGAGGGGGATATCCCAGTGATCCTAGGACTTAGGCAAACTGCCCTTCTTTTTCCACTTGTCCTTATCCAGCTCTAGATTCATTCCCTGAGAGACAATTTTCCAAAGGTCAATTTATAAAAATCTAATCATCTGCATTTATTTGTTTCTTTTAACTGTTTTGAACAAATTTACAGTAAGTTTTGCTACATAGGGTAGCTTTACTGACCACTGGATTTCCTGCAAATTTTGACAGTTGCCATTTTATTTTCTCACGATGTTTTTGGTAATTTTGATATGTCTGTCCTTGACAACTTGTTGCTCCATCTGGAAGGAAATGAGATAAAGGGTAGAGATTGCCTGATGAGAGCTAGGACTGCTGTCACACAACAAATTCCAGACTGGAGATGACACGAGGATTTGAGAGAGAAACCATATATTGTTCACCCAGGATTCACTTGAGATGTAAAAGAGACACAAAAGTTTTAAACAATTATTATTTTACTGATTCAAGTGAAAAACCAGGAATGTTCTGGGAAAGGATGTCTGGTTACCCTACCTAAGGACAGATTGAAAGGGACTTAGAAATAAGTCATGGATGGGGAGATTGATGTGTATTGAAAAAGGAGATTGGAATAGTAAGATGAAATTAAGGAATTAGAGCAGAGAGAGGGGAAATCTGAGGGTCACAAGAAGATATTTATGAGACTGTATTTAAAATATATATTTAAGAACATATTCAAGCCCAAGTGTCCATGAACTGATGAATGGGTGAAGATGTGCTATGTGTATGTGTGTACGTATATATGTGTGTGTATGTATAATGCAGTATTTCTCAACCATCAAAAGAAGGACATATCGCCATTGGCTATGATGTGGATGGAGCTAGAGTGTATGACACTAAGCAAAGTAAGTCATAGAAAGACCAATACCGTGTGATTTCTGTCATATGTGGAATTTAACAAAACAGAGGAACATAGATGAAGGGAAAGAAAAATAAAACAAGATAAAAGCAGAGATACAAATCATAAGAGAGACTGAACTATGGAGAACAAACTGAGGGTTGCCAGAGGACAGGTGAGTGAGGGATAGGCTAAATGGGTGATTGGTATTAAGGAGGGCATTTTATTTTATTTTCTCAGTGTTCCAAGATTCATTGGTTATGCACCACACCCAGTGCCCCATGCAAGGAGGGCACTTGTGACGAGCACTGGTTGTTATATGTAAGTGATGCGTCACTAAAGTCTACTTCTGAAACCAACATCATATTATGTGCTGACTAACTTAAATTTAAATAAGAACTTGAAAAAAATATTTAAAGAACTATTCAAAACTGTATTTTTAAATATATAGATGTATCCTTCATGAAAATAATTTTTCATGAAAACATTCTGATATAGTTTTATGGATATGTTTTTCTCTTGGGGCAGAGGGAAACTGAGCATCCCTTACGATGCTGTTACGAAGACAGATTGAAAAGTCGTCAACTAAAACTTTACAAAAATCTTGAATAGATGACACAACTGTCTTGTCCAATAGCGACTCTTGTAATTTATTTTTTAAAGTTTAGCAGATAAAAGTACATTAGTCTTCAATAAATCAACTTTCAGTGAATTTTCTTGTACTGAATAAACTTTCAGAGATTGACCTGACACAATTTTGAGTCCAGACAAACATGCTGAACGTAATTATTAGTAGGAATGAAAACTCCTCTAAGATTAAAGTTGGGATTACTTTTATTATTTGGTTATTTTGCATAATAGGAAAGGGAAGACATTTCTATATGAAATACTTGGATTTCTTTACCGCTTTTTCCGTTGGATAAGCCAGTGGAAATATTGGGCAAGGGATTAGCCAAAACAGAGGTAAGGGAGAAGGTAGTAAGAAGATGTAGGGAAAAGAGGGTAGGAAGAAGCTAAAATTGGATTGGAATTCTCTACAAAGGTAGAATAATTAGGGCCTTAACACAGAGTTAGAGTTGTCTTCTGTGTTTTGAATTTAAGCAGTTTAAATATTCCTAGGGACAGAAATATTTTCTTAGCATAACACACAGGTGCAGGTACTGTGCAGCCAAGGAAAAGCATTGGTAAACATTGGAACATTCTTCCAAAGGCATGGTCCAGAGCCAAACTTTCAGACTGCCTCAGTGGCTTAAGTTCTTCATCATACTCAAAAAGAGATGGCCTGTTCTCAATGTAATGAAAGAATGATCTCAAAGTAACACGAGGAATCTTTGTGCAACGGCAATGAGGGCTAAAATAATCTTCAAGGGAGTTAGCTATGTTTGTACAGCAGCAAGACATTTTTAAATGGAAAGTGTTCCCTGGCTGTTTGTACTGGACAGTGGCGTGTTACATTCCCGTCATCTCTCTTAGTCTCATTGGATTGGATTCTCCCTTTTATGTTAAGAGGTGGTTGGCAGAATATCTCCCCTGGCATAGAATAGAAAAACTTTTTCTTTCTGTGTTTTCAGACTTTACAAAGCCCCCGTGCTCATGCCAGGTTATGACAATAAAACCTAGAAACCATACATCACTTTAGGTTTTTGGTAGATCAAAGAATTTCGCTTTTGCTAGGAGGTCAGGACCCTTTTGGCATTATTGCCTTGATAATGCATTGTTTCACTTTTCACATTCTTACATTCTCTCCCTGGACAGAACTGCATGTTCTCAGACATAGGCAACGTTTTCCCCTTCTTCTCCATGTGTAGTAGCCATGAGAGCATCTGTGTGCACCCTCTCCTTCTCAAAGCAGGGAAGCACTTGTTCCCTATTCTGATCCCGTTTTACTTTTTCTAATTCTGAATCTTTATTTCTGTCCATTAAAATGTACATTCCCAGGTGCCTGGGTGGCTCAGTGGGTTAAAGCCTCTGCCTTCGGCTCAGGTCATGATCCCAGGCTCCTGGGATCGAGTCCCACATCAGGTTCTCTGCTCAGCAGGGAGCCTGCTTCCTCCTCCTCTCTCTGTCTGCCTGCCTCTCCGCCTACTTGTGATCTCTCTCTGTCAAATAAATAAATAAAATCTTTAAAAAAAAAATGTACATTCCCCAGAGCTGTGTTGTCATAGGCATCACCACCAACATCCTTTCCTTTATGAGATTACATTCTGGCATCTGAAACATCTGGATGGGGCTGAATATACTCGTATTCCAATTCTGACATTTTTTCTGTTAACAAATATTTTGAGGCTTTCTTTTAAAATTACCTTGACTCGCATTTTTTCCTTGGTTCCTCATTCCTTTTGAACAATTTTCTCCTTTGGGGATATAGTCCTGTTTATATTGGGGCTGTAGTTTCTCTAGTGATTGGATGGGGAGGTAGGAAGGAAAAGAAATCCAAGAATGCCATGAGAATCCAATGACACAGAAGTACCTTTCCTAATTCTTTCAGAAAGCATACAGTTCTGATTCTATGAAATATATATGATAGTACTTAAAACACTGGTGTGAAAAGAATAACGATTTGACAATGAGAATGACAAATTTCAGTTAAACACAGTTACTTTCTGGGTCAGACTGATTCACCTTTAATAGCAAGGTGCCTTTATGTCAATTCTGATTCACAGTTGCAATGGACTCAGCAAGATCCTATGTGACCAGTCATGTTTCCAGATACTAATCCAAATCGGAGCTTAAAGAATTTGTGAAATGCAGGGCTGCCTGGGTGGCTCAGACAGTGTAACATCTACCTTTGGCTCAGGTCATGATCCCAGGGTCCTGGGATTGAGACCTGCATCGGGCTCCTTGTTCAGCAAGAAGGCTGTTTTTCCCTCTGCCTGCTGCTTCCCTAGCTTGCACTCTTTCTCTTTGATAAATAAACAAAATCTTAAAAAAAATTTTTTTTTTAAATCTTGTAAAATTTAAAGAAGGGATAAGGTTGTTCTCAAGAGAAAATTCAGTTCCTTAAACTAACATTTTGCCAATGACACATTTGTAAAAAGTGGAAATTTACTATTTGAAAATATTTAATCCAGTTAGTTTTCCATGTAGTGGTATAATTCAGACAGAACAAGTGAAGTACTCAGTGTGCGCAACGTAAGGCAAAAGATAGTTTGGCTTGGATTGGGCTGGATCTCTTCATTAATGGTGGCATGGCACAAGGTTCAAAGATAAGTATCCATTCTTGTCAGGACTTACACGCCAGGATGAGCGGTGATGGAGGTCCACAGGAACCCCTTTTTGAGACTGTTCTTCTGGATATGTGGTAAGGCAAAGGAATTGGGATTTGGCAGGCTCAACTGCATTAATTGTGCTCTGGGTGTAAAATATGTTAGTTTGCCACTGTCGGAAAGAAATCATGATGAGTCATTCACCGAACTACTTAGAATCTACTTTTAACACTTCGAAGTATTTATTGCTTTGGTCATTCCTTTTTTTCTCTTAACAGATGTACTTTTTAATAACTTACTTTAAAGAGTCAAGAATCATTTTACTTTATTTCATCTGAAATTTCTAACAAATTTTTCGGTTGAAAAAATACCTGGTTGTATTTAATTTCCATTCTGAAATTATTTTCCACTTGATCCGGGAGCATTTTATGAAAAGGGGCAAGATCATTTTTATTCCTTCTGATAATGTAAGCCATTAACTTGTGAAATCAGAACCAACTGTATCCATAAAACGAGCTGTCTCAGTACCAAAAGATTTTACCTGCACTTTCCAAGGATTCAGAATAATCTTAGGTATTCAGCTGTTTGTTGAAGCAGAAGAGGGTTGTACTGAAAGCAAAAAATATGAATCCAGCAGGTTAAAAAAAGAGTTTGTTTTATGATCTCAAAATGTTTCCATAATTTGAAACATAACACGCCTACTACATGCATAACCCAGCTTCAACAGATAACTCAAACCTTGTAACAAGAAGTTCCTCTGCTTGGCCTTCAAGATTACAGTATCCATGCTTCTCTTTTCCGAACCAAACTTCATATAATTAATGCCATTCTTAAATTAAGCAGTTAGGAAATATAAAAGTCTACATGGGTTTATAATCAACCATTAAACAACTGACATTGAGCCATTGAATTAAACAGACATGATGCTTTACTGCTGTAAGAGAAATAAAAAAATAACAGAATAAAATCCGTATTTGGGAAAATTGTTAAGCTTTTTCTCTCTCAGAGAGAAAACACAGGTTCTCAAAATGCTGCCACTTTCCTACCTGTTTTCAACTAGCAATGAACATAGAATTACAAAAATTTGCACACTTAAAGTTTGACTCTTAAAATAGTGCTAAACGTATGTGAAGTCTGCAAATTAAAGCTTCCCCCACCCACACCCCCACTACAGGACACTGTAACCACGAATGCCTTGAGATATTGGCTGAATCATCCCCCTTTCCAAAACTGTCCATCTGTCTTTGAGAGTAGTTGTGATCTGGAGGTTCAAGTTGACTTACTCACTGAGCTGCCTGCCAGTTGAGTTGCACTTTGTAGGTGGAAAATTGTTGGTCTTTGTCCCTCCCAGCTTGTAAGTAAAATGAGGCTGCCAAGAGATAAACACATTCTAAGTTTATCATGCTATTCTTGGCCTCAAACTACAAGCCATAAGGCAACTATTGCTCAAGGTACCGTGTTTACAAGTGTTCAGTCCTCCGCTGTTTCAGAGACCCAACAAGATGGAATTTCTTCCTGCCAGCCTCTCTCTCTTTTTTTTTTTTTCCCCCCTAAGCTTTCACATTTCTCATTTCCTTTTTAAAAGTGAGGACAAGGAATAGTTCTTTGACAACATTTCGAAGGTTTGAAGTCTCATTAAAATTTTGATTTTGATGTTTTAGGGTTTTCTCCCCCAAAGGCACTATAAGTTCCTAAGAAAGATTAGAAGCTTCTTTCTATTATCATTATCATGATTATTATTTTTTTGTTTTAAAGATTTTATTTATTTATTTGACAGACAGAGACCACAAGGAGGCAGAGAGGCAGGCAGAGAGGAGGAAGCAGGCTCCCTGCTGAGCAGAAAAGCCTGATGCAGGGCTTGATCCCAGTACCCTGAGATCATGACCTGAGCTGAAGGCAGAGGCTTTAACCCACTGAGCCACCCAGGCACCCCATCATGATTATTATTTTACTTAAAAGTAAACTAAGAGGTATACTAATGGATCTTAATATGGGCCTTTTCACACATTTATTGTAAAATCCATGTTTCTCTTAATTGATACTGATGGGATTTTTTCTACTAAGTAGCTGTATTGAAAATAATCAGTTTGGTAATTCTCTCAAATCACCCCCCTCCATATTTTTCTTTACTTTAGTTCTTTTTCTTCTTCTTATTCTCTCCCTCTCTTTCTCTCTCTTCTTGGTGAGAGAAAGTACTGAGTTAACTTTTCTTCACAAATGTCTTCCTGGCTGCATTGGATAACAGGATGTATTGAGTTCATACATCTTAAATATAAAAGAGGAGTATAGCTATATCACATCCTATATTGGCACTGTATATTGACATGTATTATGTATGATGTTACACTGTTTAAATTATTAGAAATCACATTAAAAGAAATTATAATAAGATAGGGCTTTTTACCAAATCTAGAATATTTGGCAAAGATAGGATAATCAAGTTCAATCCTTGATTTACAAATAAGACTTTGAGCTCTCAGAATCTTATAACTATATTCTATATCATGATTTTTTTTGCATTTCATTAAAACTAACATTCCCTTCAGATTTCAGCATAGTACTTACATAATTTACCTATAGAATCAGGCCTTAATTGTTTTCTTGGACATGATAGCTACTGTTCTATATCCTGGAAAAAAATTTTTGAACACATTCTGACTAATGTCTGCTCTTACAGTGGTTTAATGTTGTTATAAATTAAATTCACTGACTATACTACAAATGAAAAGAATATGACAAGAAATTTTACTTGTTCTAGTGTAAGTACTAAAGGTAGAGATGAAAGATTTACAACAATCTCCTCTAGGAGATTGCAGGGAAAAATGTGTTAATTTGAAGTACTACTTGAGATCATCCTGTGGATCAAAGTCATGTCCTCACTAAAATGGGCAGAAGGACTGTCATGTATCAGGGTCAGAATATATTTCACAACCACCCAGTGGCTTCTGAAGGGGTACAGATCAGTTGATGAGGAGCAGTGGGTGAATATGCTATTTGAAAATTATCTCTGAGGGCGCCTGGGTGGCTCAGTGGGTTAAGCCGCTGCCTTCAGCTCAGGTCATGGTCTCAGGGTCCTGGGATCGAGTCCCGCATCGGGCTCTCTGCTCAGCAGGGAGCCAGCTTCCTCCTCTCTCTCTCTACCTGCCTCTCTGCCTACTTGTGATCTCTCTCTGTCAAATAAATAAATAAAATCTTTAAAAAAAAAAAAAAAGAAAATTATCTCTGTTATTGCTTGAACCTACCTGCAACACTCCATTAACAACAAAAATTGTTACATTATCATCAGTGCCTATAAAAATCCTAACTGCTTTTTCCCTATACAACTAAAAGTAGGTGTTAAGACTTGTGTATATGCTGAAGAACACATCACTGGAGACATTTGATAGCTTTGCTTTACAGATCTCTTTTTCTTCATTTATTATTCTAATAGTGTTTTTAAATGTACTTATATGACACAGAGTGGCTCAATAGATTATAAAATTTGCCATAATATTTCAAATTCACATTGCTAAATATATAAAAGGCTTCAACTTTGAAGACAGAGTCTAGATTCTGAGGAATTAAAGGACTGGTTGGTCATTAGTACCTAGTAGTGCTAGCAGACGCTATTCTTTGATTAGACTAATAGGTTCTTTCTATAGCTGGCAGAGGAGACTCTGTTAGTGTTATTTTGGCATTGCCTAAAGTGTGAGACGGGTCACTAGAATATTTCTGATATATCAGGAGTCATCATGGAGAAATGCTTCCTAAATACAGTATTTTAGTTTTCTGCACTATGCACATTTATTTGATTTTTTATTTGTTTTTAAGTCTGATTCTTGATTTAAGCTAAATGTAAATAGTCCCAGAATTAAAATTATAAAGTAGATAGCTTTCAGCATTCAGTGTCATTAGTAAGAAATTAAAATTTCAAGTACCAGGATTTCACAAATAAAACAACTAAACACACACACTTTTTTTTTTCTTCCTGAAAGATTAGGAATTGTTGCTAAAAGTAGATCATTTTCCTTCCTCAGAAATATCTTTGCTTTAACTATTAATCCAGGATTTTCTTTGAGTTTACAATTTGATCTTCCATTGAAATCTTTGTTTTTTGGTACAATTTCCTTCCATTTTGTTTGTGGCTGTTCTTAAGGGGGTATGTATGAGGTCATGCTGTGTGTATTGGTGGTCCAAATGATGCTTTGGTAACAGTTCGCAATTCTGAAAATCTTGATGGTTTAAACAAAACAGAAGATTATTTCTCACTCACACTATGTGTTTAACATGGTAAAGTAACAGCCTTCCAGTTAGTTGGAGAATCTGTTTATCATAGTTACTCTAAGACCCAGTGGTTTGAGGCTTTATCTCAAAACATACTCTGATGACTGTTGAGGCAGGAAAATGGAATAAGGTGAATTACTCTATGGCTCTTAAAGCTTCTGTCTGAAAGCAGAATGCATCACTTCCTTCACATTTCCTTAGCCAAAGAAAACCACACGATATTGCCTAGCACCAAACATGGTAAAGAAATGCTCCTACCTTGTGTTTTGAAGAAATGGAAAATTCTTGGGCAGACTTTATGACTTGACTATTACAGGGATAAGGTTAATAACTATTAAGAGAAGTCATTCTTTCTTAGGCCACCAGGAGTAGAAGACATTGGATACAGAATTCTGTTTGCACACCTAGTGTTAACTTAATATTTGGGTACCATTCAGAAAGATTTTGAGGCCTTGCTTCCCCCTTAGTCTTACTTTGATGTGCCTGCAATTGTTAGGCCATGACAAAGGCTTTGGGAGAAATATCAGGGTTTCCACACTTTGGCTTAGGAAGTGGGCATGGAAGTATCCATTTGTGTCTATAAACTGTAGTGAATTAGCAGAAGCTGGTTCAATCTGTTTGGAAACAAATTGTGAAATGGATAAAATAAGACCTAGCATACACTAACGTGAAAACATACAAAGTCATCAAGAGATAGGCAACAGACATGATCCTTGTTATGAAGCATGCAGTTTCAGTGCTTTTAGATCAAATTGAAATGGGTAATAAGTTCATTCATGTGAAATATATAACATTAGAGTGTGGTGCTTTAATCTTAACTATTTTTCTGTAAATACTGTATTATCCATAATTTAAAGGAGCCAATTCATTTTAGAAATATAACATTTCCATCAACTTAAACATCCCATTAAGGACTTGAAGGAAATCTTGATAGATACACCTTACGTGTTATGGTACCTTATTTGGTCTACAACTTTCCTAACCATAGTGACATTGATGATTATCTAAATCTTAAATTTTACATTTTCCCCCAAGAGAGACACTAGAAATTCGGGAAATGGAGACTAGATAATGCCCCCTGAGGATAATGCAGATTTATGTGTGCTTTTGTTAGTTAGTTTTGCATACTATCTTAACATTTTTTTCTGTATACAACCCTTAAAACTTAGAAGAGTGATGTGGAAGAAGAACTGGGTCGTTGTTCTTAGAAAAGGTCATAGGAGCACGCTCAATTAAAATAAGTAGCAAAGGACCAGAGAGATCTTTGTAAATGGGAGGACAATAAAGAATTTTTAGTGAAAGAACCTAAGAAACTATGAGAATAGGTGGGAAATGGTGGGGGCAGTGGTAAGGGGGCCTGGCTAGGGCCAGGGCAGGGCAGGGTAGGGCAGGGCCTGGCATTGCGGGCCAGCAAAGAGGAGCAGGTTTCTGATCTGTCCTGTGCCTGATGGCTTTCTGCTTCCACTTTCTTGTTTCTTAGAGTGGCCAGATAAGATTTCTTTTCTTCACAGTCAAAATACTTGTTTGGGAAAGTGGAGGCTTCTTAATTGTATCTGGTGGAATCTAACATCTCGCTCTAAGAGAAATCCTTTAATTGTAATTATTCCACATGTTTTTAGTTGTTTGTGTTCAGTAGGTCAAGATGTAGTCTGTGAGTTTCTACCTAGTTGTCTAAATCTTCCTACGAGGATTAACTATACATAGTTATATATAATTATAATAAATTTATGAATATAAATGAGGACTAACTTTTACAAGTAAATTTTTTAGCTATTTCCGAAATTACACAGAATTTAAGCTTTCTCTATTACTGGTGAAAACCTGGATGTTGTTTGCGAATGACCATTTATTTTTTGTATGTTGACTGGTTAAAAGATGATTGAAAAGTTCCCAGAGTAAGAATTCTAATTGTGTGGTCACACAATGTGAAATATAAATTCTCAAGTTCTAAGCATACGCTGCTTTTCCTGAAGCATATGCCATACCGCAGTGAAACATCTGATGCATTTTTCTTTTTTTTATTAACCTGTATTATATGAACATCTATACCTTTGTGACAAAAAAAAAACCAAAAAACAAAAACCCAAAAACCAAAAAACAAAACAAAAAAACCCCAAACAACTGTGGAGCATATGGGTGCATTTTGTTGACTGTTTCAATGTTTGGGGATTGAAGACAACATGTAATTATGCTTGAGAAGTCAATCCCCTGTGATACCAATTAAGAAGGATAGTGTTGCTAATACATTCCAGTTGTCATTAACTGCCATAAGTCACCTAAAAGGCTTAGTCTATTGTCTTTTTTTAAATAGACATAGGTAGCTTGATGATTTTTTTTTTTTTTTTTTACTGAGGCAAAAAAAAAAAAAATTACACTTCAAAGTATTTTCCTAAGTTGAGACAACACATAACTTTGATTAAATTTTATGTGTTGGACATCTCAATAGGCATAATGAAATAACTTGTATTAGTGAAGTTGCATCAGGTCAAGATGAATACTATAAGTAGTTAATTCATATTGTTATTTCTTTAATTTCAAGAACTTAGCTGACAAGTGGTGCCAAAAATTAGGCTGTATCTACTGGACATGCAATGACCTGAAGGTTTGACATTAGCAGGCTTCAACATGTGATCCAAGTGGTTTATCTAAATGCACTGGTCATCGTAACAAATGTAGGCGAATAGAGCTGAACTAGGAGTTGGAGGACCTGTTCAAGGTCTCTGTTCTGCCTCTTCAAGGTCATTGCTGTTTCTGGGGTAGGAAGGGTCTGCTGATGTCTTTATTCTGTGTAAAAGGAATCAAATACCTGGATGTTGTAATCTACAGTGACATTATGAGGCTTGAACCAGGTAATGCACACTGAAGTACATTGTGATTACAGTATATTGAATAAATAGAATTATCAATCAGAGGTACCCATTTAAATATCTGTTTGAAAATATTTATTAATAAAAGATAGGTTAAACCAGACACTGAATCTGAATTTAGTAGATATGAATGTTAATATAATCTTTAAACAGGCTTCTAAGACCTAAAAGTAGGTATGTTCCTGACTGACCTCAGTACCTTCTCATTTTCCTCAGGAAGAGGTTTTAGCATCACCTCTATTCATAGGGCTATGTCACACCTTTTACCTTTTAGAGAAACTTATTTTTTTTTTTAAAGATTTTATTTATTTATTTGACAGAGAGAGATCACAAGTAGGCAGAGAGGCAGGCAGAAAGAGAGAGAGGAGGAAGCAGGTTCTCTGCTCAGCAGGGAGCCCGATGTGGGACTCGATCCCAGGACCCTGAGATCATGACCTGAGCCGAAGGCAGCAGCTTAACCCACTGAGCCACCCAGGCGCCCAGAAACTTATCTTTTAAATATGTCTGAATAGTAACTTTAAAGTTAATATAGCCTTTGGCTGTGATAAAATTGTGAAATTAACTTAGTCTTGCTCCATATAACTGTAAAAACAAACGAAATGCATGAAAATGTGGGAATTGGACAAAAATCAGTACAGGAGAGTGATCTCAGAGAATGGAAATCATGGAGATGAGCTTTACTATTGTCCCAGTTTGCGTATGATCATCCTACTTATCATTAAGCTCTGTGCAAGGAGTGTGAAAACCAAGAGCCTAGTAGTCTCTGAACTGAAGAGGCGGGAAAGCCAAAATGGTTAGAATTTGCAGAGTAGGGGGACAGAAAAGAGGGCTGTGTTAATTGAGAGCTACAAAGATTGTTGTGGAAATCTGGTCAGTATTCTCCCCAAGTCTTTGGTTGTATACAGAAAAAGTACGTGTATTTGAGAAAACTACTCAAGGCCAGAGGAGTCTCTGGAAAGGAATTGCCAGAGCAATCCCAGTGATTATACGAGAGGAAAGTTTGTGTTCCCACAAAGCAGATAGAGAAAGCTCTCCCAGCACACAGGGCATATGGTAGATTACTCAAAATTGGCCTTGCCTTATTAGGGAGTCACAATTAGCCCTAGACTAAAGAATGCCCTGGAACTGCCTAACAATGCTTAAAAGCAAACTTGGGAAGGATCAAATGATTTCCAAGTAACTTATATCTTAATCCAAAGCTCAAGAGTATTTAAAGGAGTAAAAAATATATCAACACCCTATAAGATTTAAAAAAAAAATCTGACATCAAATGAAAAATTACCAGGCCTGCAAAAAATGTAAACTATGATGAGGAAAAAAAAAATCAATCAATGGAAAAATAATGATGCAGAGGACAGAATTACCAGAAAAGGATATTAAAATAGTTATATAATATTTATATGCTTAAGAAGATAGGTAATGACATGAGCATGTCCTAATATTCTAATTTGTGAATTTGTATCATAGATTTCATGTAGAAATAATACCAAATGTTTTACAAGAAATTGAAGGGGGCTAGATACATCCCAGCTCATTCTACAAGTAATCCATAAAAGTAGTATTATCCTGGTACTCAAAATAGAAAAACCTTATTGTAATACAGCTGTGAGCCAACATGATTCATGAACAGAGGTGCAAAAATTCTTAACTAAGTTTAGCAAATCAAATCCAGCAATATAAAAAAAGATAAGACATTGCAATTAAGAGGAGTTTATCATAGGAAGGCAAGATGTATTTGATTCAAATCTCAATGTAACCTGTCATATGGTGACTAAAGAAAATGTGGAGATAATGGATTATTTCGATAGAGGCAGAGAAAACATTTGTCAAAAATCCAGTATGGATATCCTCATAAAAACTCTAAACGAATTAGAAATAGAAGAGAACCTTCTAAATTTGTAGTTAACAGTATATGTAATTGTAAAACATTGAATGTTTTCCCCTTAGGATCAGGAATAAGACAAAGATATCCACTTTTTTTTTTAAGGTTTTGTTTATTTATTTGACACAGAGAAAAAGAGATCACAAGTAGGCAGAGAGGCAGGCAGAGAGAGAGGCAGAAGCAGGCTCCCTGCTGAGCAGAGAGCCTGACATGGGGCTTGATCCCAGGACCCTGAGATCATGACTTGGGCCTGGGCTGAAGGCAGAGGCTTACCCCATTGAGCCTCCCGGGTGCCCCAAAGATATCTACTCTTAATGCTTCTGTTCAGCCTGTCCTGGATATTGTAGTCAGTACATAAAGATGAGAAAAAAATAAAATCTTATAGGTTGAAAGGAAGAATGAAAACTGTCTTTATTTGCAGATGATACGATAATCTGTGTAGAAAATACATATAATCTATAAAAAAGCTACTAGATCTTCAAAAATATTTATCAATATTTCCAAATACAGAGCTTAAATGCAAACATCAACTGTATTTCTATGACATATCAATGAATAATTTTTAAAAATGCATTATGGTAGCATAAATATAATGAAACACTTGGGATAAACTTGACAAAATACTTGTTGATGTTACCTCTACACAGAAAACTACAAAATATTGCTGAGAGAAATTATATAAGACCTAAATAAATGGACACATATGCCATATTCATGAATTATAATGTGAATTTAACAAGATGTTAATTTTTTCCAAAATTGATCTATACATTCAATGCAATTCCAATTAAATCAATAATAACAGGGGTTTTTTGTTGTTGTTTTCATTGTATTATTTTAAAGAGGTTGACAGCCTAGTTCTAAATTCATTTGGTAATATGGGAGCTAGAATTGCAAAATGACTTTGGCTTTTCTAACTTTGAAAAAAGTGCTTACTCTAGTTGATAAAAATATTTTATGTAAACCTCCACTAATCAAGACAGTATGGTATTAATAGAACACGAGAGAGAATCCAGAAATAGCCCCACACTATATAGTCAATTGATTTTTGATGAAGATGCCAAAGAAATTAAATGGAGAAATAATCATCTTTTTAACAAATAGTATTGCAAAACTCGAATAACCATAATAAAAAAAGGAAGGAAGAAATTTGAACTTTCCTTCATTTTGTGTACAAAAATTTAATTGAAATGTATACCTAAATGGAGGAGTTAACACTATAAAAGTGCTAAAGAGAACAGGAGAAATACTCTGTGTCTTGGGTTAAGCAGTTATTTCTGACATGATAAAAGCACAATCCATAAGATAAAAAACTTGAAAGTTAGACATCATCAAAATTAAAATCTTCAGCTTTTAAAAGACACTGAAGAAAATGTAAAAAGATAAGCTATGGACTTAGAAAAATATCTGCAAAACTCATATTTGGTAAAGGTCTTCTCTTCGGAATACATAATGAACCCACAAAACTCACTTACGTGTAAGTAAACTGTCTTAATTTGAAAATAGGCAGAAGATTTTCAAGGACAATTCACCAAAAAGATACCCAGCATTATTAGTCATAGGAAATACAAATTAAGCTGCAGTTACATATACTAACACACCCACCAGGATGGTTGAAATAAAAAGTTTAACCATGCTGATTGTGAAGCTGTGGAATGACTTGATTCATACGTGGATATGAGGAGTAAAAGACAGAATAATAGCTTTAGAAAACACTCCGGAACCTAAAAAGTTAAGTGTATTTCCCCCATATAATACAGTCATTCCCATTTGTAGATATTTACTCAAGAGAAATATTAACATATTTCTATATATTACTTGCACAGAAATGTTCATAACAGATTTGTTTTACGTAAAGACAGAAAATAATCTGAATGACCGTAGCAGGTAAATATAGAAACAAATTATGGTATATTCATAAATTTGACTATTTATTATTAAAAAGGAATATATCAAAATGGATAAATCTCAAATAGTTATGTTGAGTGAAACAAACCACACAAAAAGGAGTACTTACTCTGTGGTTCTGTTTATGTAAAATTGTAGAAAATGCAATCTATACTGGCAGAAAACAAATAAGTGTTTCACTAGAGATGGCCAGTGGAGGAGAGGGAATGAGATCTGGGTTACACAAGAGCACAAAAAATTGGGGGGTAGGGTAATGTATATGTTCATTACCTCTATTGTAATGGCAGTTTCATGTATATATACATGTCAGAACTCATAAAATTTTACATTAATATGTGCAATTTCTTATACATCAGTCATGCCTCAATAAAGCTCTACAATGGAGAGTAGTATATCTATACTAAAGTGATGAGAACTACAGATATTTTCATTTCCATATAATCAGTAATAATGGCAGTTTTTATATAGATCAAAAGTGACCATTTGTGTGTGTGTGTGTGTGTGTGTATGTCCTGTGTGCATTTTAATGAAATGCTCGTGGGCTTTGGCCTTAAGAGCTTTTTAATATATCTCCTAGTGAGATGTAAAACTAAAGCTGTATCTAAGAAATATGGATTCGATATGCTTAAATGCCTTACTATTCATATCAATAAAATAATCAATTTATCTTTGATAATCAATTCTCAGTTTAAAGGCAGCTGAAATGCACAAATTAATGATGTGCATGGGTTAGTCCTCCCTGACCCGTTGGACCCGATGTGGTCTTAATATCATTATTAGAAGAAAAATGTCATTATCCAATGTGATCTTATAAGCTACCACAATTTATAGCCACCCCTGCTTATTTTCTATTCTAAAGAACAACTTTGTGGCTATGCTTAAAGAAAGTGAAGTCTTTTGTTTCTCCCTGAGGTTGTCATACCAACAACAATTATTTTGCTCTAATTGGTCTGTAGGAGGTCAGGATCAGCAGCCTAAAAATGCACTCTAAGGATTTCACATTACAGCTCAGTTTGTAGCAATCTCTGTCTTTATAGTAATATTCTGAAAATGCCTATTTCAGACCTCTTATTTGCACCCCTCCTTTTTTTCTTCTAGAGGAAGTTTCAGTCCATTAATAAGGAATAAACCCAGGGTGCTCATGGCTTTTAAAATGTGATTTTTTTTTTCTTATATTTGTCCCACTCCACTTCTTTGAAACTGGAGGTGAAACTATGCTTCTATAGTTTCAAAAATATGCCATTCAGTTTGCATTGTGGTTTTTTTTTGTTGTTGTTGTTGTTGGGTTTTTTTTTTTTTTTTTTTTTTTTTTGGTCTCTGAAAAATGAGAACACTTAAAAAGTTGAAGACAACCTAAATCTGATTATTTTACAGCCACCTTTACTCCCATCTTCCTCTCTTTTTCTTCCCTGTTTTTAAACAAAAGTTGTGTTTAATCTGCTCTGTGTCTGCATATCTGCATCATTAGGCTTATGTGTGAGAGGTCTGTCACAGCTGAGGGCCATGTTTAGTAAGGGTAATAAATTGGAGATTAGACAAAATATGATTTGATACTAAAGTTATCAATACTAGTTTGTTGGTTTGAACTTAAGATTTCTTTGTAATCTTTAATGCTAGCCTGATTTTCAAAGTTATGATACGATTTACCAATTGTAACATTTTTAAAAAAAGACTGTCAACGTTTTCATCTGTTGATACTTTTCATAAGGCATGAGCCTTCCCTCCAAAAGCTATTTGATGCCTTCCCTTACAAAAGAAAGATAAACAGATTTTTTAATGTATAATTACACTAACTGTTCTTCACTGCAGAGGACTAGAATATCTGTTGTCCATCTTTAAATTACATGTATTTGTGTATATGTATATCCATGTCCTCAAGCTTTGGCTTGATCTCCTTTCTTGAATTTCACTCTGTCCCTTAGCCATTGCGATGTACTGTTGGGGTAATTTTTGTCCCTAATTATAATTTAATAACATCACCCATTTCTTCTGGAGTATTTAAGTCATAATCAGCAGTCTAGATGTCCTTATTCCCCTAAATATAGCTTCTAGTTATACAAAAATATTGGCAAAAATGTTGAATGATAACAAATAAATAAAATGAGACACTTCCACCCAGCTTTTGAAATACTTGAATTGACTATTATTTATTCTAGAAGAAGAAATATTAACTTTACTCAGAAGTTTGGGGAAAGCAGCTTTACAGAGGCATACGAGACAACCCTGAAAAATTTAGTTAAAAAAGCATTGATGGGATTTCATGTGATAGAGCTTACCATTGCTAATAACTATATAATGTGGGTAAGACTGTAACATAATGGGCAACATTATGTTCCAACCTTAATATCAAATGAACATTTTCAAAGATTCCTTACCTGTACAATGGCAATGATAATTTTTGTTTCAGCCTATGAGTATAAATGGTTAAATGTGATTATGTGCATTAGGTTGTAAACACCAAGTGGTAGTCAATAAATAAATGATAGCAATTAGAATTAAGGGGAAAAAAACCAATTGGACTGATCTGAAAAGAGAAGAACTGAATAATATAATCAAGGCAATGATTAGACCAAAATAAAAGATTAATAGTTTTAGGCTATATCAACTTTTTTTTTTTTTTTCAGAACAGACTTTTTATTTTTTAGAGGCTAAAGTTTTAAGTTCATAACAAAATTTGGGAAAACGTATAGAGATTTATCATATGCTTCATACCCCCACACATTCATACTCTCCCCCATTAAACATCTTACAACCAGAGTGGTACATTAGTTATAATTGATGTACCTTTACTGACATCCCACAGTCACCCAGAGACCATAGTTTACATTAGGATTTTCTTCTGGGACTTTAAATTTGTGGGTTTGCAAAAATGTGTAATGAATTGTATCCACCATCGTAGTATCATACATTTTACTGCTTTAGATATCTATCTAGAACTGGCTGAAATTGGGTATTTCCTTTTCCTTTGGGTCAGTTAGCCTGTGATAAACCCCAGCAGGTTATATTCTGGTTAAACAGTTTCTATGGAGGGCAGAACTCTTTAAGAACAGAATGTTGTGGTGTATTTCAAGATGGTTCCTTTTTTTCTTCCCCTGCTGGAAGCATGAGGGAATTTTGTGAGAGAGCCAGGTTGAACTCCCAGAGCTAAAATTCACAGAGATGTGGGGCCACTCCTGTGATTGGGTCTCCTTGGAGTTTTTAACTCTGATTTGTAATTCGTCACAGTTCGTGTTTGTGTTTTTCTTCACTTCTTTCAGCCTGCTTCTGCCCCCAACTTTCCTGTAGATGTCTCTGCTCAGAATTTTCTGCTCCAATAAGTTTTGAGTCTCTGTTTTGCCTAGTTTGTCTCTCCACCTTTCAGGGCAGTGGTTTTCCCAGTGACCTCACTTCTTTAATGGTTCTGAGAAGAGTTCTCCATTTTTCAGTCTCTTCAGCTTTTTACTTGTGTGGCCAGAGGCAACTTCTAAGGTTCTTACATGCCGATTTGGAAACTGGAAGCCCTTCCTGTTTCAACTTTTGCTAAGTACTTGAGATATTTTTCACAGATACTTAAAAATAATTTTTAAATGACTTTGAGATTTAGTCCTCAAAACATTTTATTTTTGAAACCAAAATGCCATTTAAGCAAATCACTTCGTCAGTGATTTATTTAGCTTTCAATATTAGAGTATTAGAAGTGTGGATAAGGTGCCAAAATAAATTATATATTTTTAAAATATACATTTATGTTTGATAATGTATATTTTATTTTGTTATACAAAAACACCCCCATATTTTAGGGATAAATATTCCAATGTGCTTCCAGATATGTCTGTGGGTGTGGTGTGTGTCTGTGTGTGAGTGCGTGTTCATAATCCTTGTCTCCTCTATTTTGCTTTTATTTATTTGTCTGTCTTGAGTTTAGTTCAGTTTCGTAAAAGCATTGATTTTTATGCACTGGGTAATGTGATCTTGGTAGAAAAGATCTAATAGCGCTACTACTGTAGCTTAAGGGTAGAACACAGTTTTGCCTGAGGAATCTCATAAACACCTAATATGGTCTGTGTTGCCATATCACTGAGGTGTATGAGGAAAATATTAATGTGAATTATATAACCCTAAAATAATTTAATATTTGGAATGTAGAAAAAGTATTGGTGGTTGGAGCTTATACACTGGAAAATGGAAGCAAGCCAAAACACTGGCACTAACACTCTGCTCTTGTTAAGAAAATGCCAAGGGATCTTTTCACAAGAGTAACTCACAGATTGCAACACAGTTACCTTAGCTGGCTCCTGATGTGCAGTATCACACCACATTTAAATTTCCATCTGTGGTGTCTGGAACTATTGTTCTCACTATGAACACCCCCCCCCCCCGAAGTAAATCTACAGAATCTGAAAGACCACAGGATACGCTTCCTTTAGTGGGACAACCAACTAAACTTAAAGAAGTTATAAATGAAGTTTGTGGTCTTTCTAACCACCATGGAATCATTTCATAATTCAAAACAAGCTTTAAAATTATACATAGAAAATGCTAAATTTTGATATATCTGGAATCATCCTTTTTTTTTTTTTTTTTTTGGAATGTCTTCAGTGCTCTATTGCTGCAGCGTGTGTCTTGGAGGACGAAAAATAAGGATGCTGTGTTCTTTGTCCTTTCTCTGTGGAGTTTAGTCATCAATACCCTTAAACCCAAGTAATTGATGGTTATAAAATAACCAAATTGACAAAGGTGACTGTTTAGCAAATTGATTTTAATACAGTTCTATTTACCTATGCAATGTTACCTTGTGTACCAGTTGAGTTGTGATGATGAAATTTCACATGCACACTCACACGTGGTATCTGTTTTGTAAGTATAATTGAAGGGAATATTAACTACAGCTCATGAGTTAGTTATAGGGCTAGTCTTTCTGCTTTAAGAAGAGTCATTTAAGAAATGACTTTATGATAAACTTTATTTTTTTTACTCTTTTTATACAAGGAAACACATATTTGTAACTATTCAACTCTCAAAGAACCTGGGAAAGAAAGTAAAATTGATTTTGAACATCATTGAAAGGAAAACTTAAATAAATAAAGGATTCATATATCTATTTTTAAAAAAAGAGAAATACATTTGTTGATGTCTTACTCTTTGCCTTATGGATTAACCTAATAATCGTGCTCGCTTCGGCAGCACATATACTAAAATTGGATTAACCTAATAATCATTTTTTCTTTTTAATACATATTTTTTCTTATGTATACTCCATCTCTTCTCAGATATATGTATACTCATTGTATTTACACTATCTCATTTTCATCTTTTCCATTTTCTACATTAGAAGTTAACGTAATCAAAGCATTTAAAATAATATCTAACATAGCCATACACCAATAAATATTAATTAATAATTATCTTGTTATTGGAATGACTTTACATTATGTATTTGACTATCAACATTATCCTTGTTCTAAGTCAGTATTTATGGAGAGTTGCTGGTTTTAGAGGTTGCATGATCTGCAAGGACCTTTGAATGATCAGTCCAAGAAGCAACATTAATGCAAATTCTACCTCTTTGCTCAGCAGTCCTGTTGCTAAGCAACTAAGTTTGTTTATCCTCTCTAGTTTGGGTCAGGACTAGGGGTAATGAGCTGATGTTGCATGTCAGAGAAAGGAGTTAGTGGCTGACAGCGAACTTTAAACCTCTTGGCTTTGCATTGTTTTCACACTTAGGAATCTTCTGCGTAATTTTGAGCACATTATTCTACTTCCATAGGGTTGTTTCTTTTAGATCATTAAAGTAACGGTTATATGTAGGGGCCTTTTGCAGGGTGCTGCCTACATGCTGATATAAAGATAGTCCAAATAAGATGAACAAGAACTTGGACTTCAAGACAAATATTTTGAAACTTTTAAATAAAAATAGCCAAGAAATGTCTTGTTTGCCAAAGTGAAACATCATCATTATTATTACTGACTTGTTTTCTAGTTCCTTCCAGAAATGAATGGCAGAAGTGATTGACAAGGCACCATGTACATTTCCAAAGCCAATTCTTATGACATAATATAGTCTACAAATAAAAATGTCTATAAAGATGCATAAGTTATTTCTGTAGGAATAGAAGGGATGAGTTACATGCCATTCCATTTTGATGAACTTGAATCCAGTTTCTAATCAACAAGATTGCCCTATACAATAAACTACTGATTGTGACTGCTGGCGTTAACAGTAATAGGACAAGAAGATGTGTGGCACAATTTTCTCCATTCAGCTATTCATTTTCCTACTGCTTTGAAGGAGTCTTTATATCCTTATGATCCTTCTCAAAGTTAGTCTGATCAATTGTGCTAAATGTGCCCAGTAGAGCCATTGAATATACGGACAACTCTTGTTGATTGCAAAGTAGTGTCAGTTTGGCCTCAGTTCCTCATTTTTGTCAGAGTTCTCAAAATATGAATTTAGTTTCGGGGTGTTTTTGCACCCTTTAAAGATAATGTTCTCTACTCAAAGCCCACTTAGTTTTATGAATACTGCTAAATATAAGAAATAGATGTATAGAAGCTGATATCCTCAGGCCACATTATCTCTGTCTATTTAGTCTTTCTGAAGTCTGCAGATTCATTTTTTTTCTCTGCCAGTGCTAACTAGAGATAATATGATGTGTTGTATGTAGCTGGAACAAAAACCTTCTTTTGTAAGAACAGCAATAGAATAGAAAACATCAGCAGAATGTCTAACTTTTATCAGTCTTCATAGTCTTTAGCTCTGGCATTTGGACTTGAAGTTTGGATAGAATCTGTGAAACTGCTGTGAGAATTATTAACTCCAGAAGGCTTTCATTTGGAAGAATCCAAGTTTGTATTTTCCTAGCAAATTTATAACTGAACATGAATTTCAAAGTTTTCAAAAAACATCGAAACACAGCATGGATATGTATTTTTTAAAAAATCACTTGATAAATTTCAGAATGCACTGTTTTGTTTATTTTTAAAGAACCTGTCAAACTTTATTGTTGGATTAACTAAATAATACAGTTTGCCTGTCATAGACTGCTATGTTCACCACAGTTAAAATGTGCCTTTCTTCCCACTTCTCATTTGGTATATGTATTAGCTGATATTTGTGTGACTACTGTTTGTTCAAAATAATTCTTATAATGTTGTTCAGAATACAGTGATGCCTTTATAACGAGTGTCCTCATACCTAATTTATTATCCATTATCCATTCTTGACAGCTTAGCTCTGTCTCACTGAATCTTCGCCATGAGTTCAAACATGTTCCTTTCCATAGTACCAACCAGAGTGTTGGCCAGATGCTACCTGTATTTCTAACCACTGATGATGCCAACTGTAGAGATATAAACCATTTGATGCAAATTTAAAAATCAATTTTTCCTTAAAAATTCTGTTAAAAATAAGATTTGGAGATTATTTTCCTCCTTTATTATTTTCTTTCTTTCTTCGTTAGAGTAGTAGTAGTACTGCAAACATTGTTGGGTTCTTGATCTGTGTAAATGCAAAAAACTTTACATGTCGAATTTTTTTGATCCTCCAAACAGTCCTACAAAGTAAAGGGGATGCTATTTTATGCCTGCATTACTGATATAAGAAATCAAAGGCACAGAGAAGTTAAGTAATTCAGGTCATGTAGCCAGATACAGTAGAGTGGGGATTCTCCCCCAGGCAGGTTCATTCCACATCTTGTGCTGATAGGCTACCCAGCTTTAGACCAACAGGAAGCATCAACACTGCATGAAATTATTCATTTGTAGGTCTTTCTTTGAGATGTTCTACTTACTTGGTGTTGATCATAGCCAATATTAATTAAAAATTTTCCAAGTAATGTAACTGTAGATTTTTAATAGTAGAGAGCCAAACGACTAACCCTTATAACTCATAGACCATTAAGATTTAGGGGGGCTTTGCAATCACTCGGTCTTACCCACACATATTATATGACTTGGGAATCTGAGGTTTATGAAGTAAAGTTACTTTTTTCAACTTCTACACCTAGTTAGATTCAGAGCCAAGGTGAGGATTTGGGTCTTCTGACTCTCAGTGTGCTGATTAATTGTATTTCTCTCTAGTCATAAAAGAAGATAATAATCTTGTGGGAATTCACTTTCTTTTGGCAGGTGGTAGGGTGAGGAGTGGATGTGGGGTGGGGGTTGGGGGTTGTTATATTCTACCCGAACACATTGTGTTCAGCTGATGTTCACTGAACAGACACAGGAGAGCTTGGACCAAATGAACACATGCATATGTATATGGGTCTTTAATTAAATTCCAACTACTTCCAAAAATGTTTTGAGGCCGCTAGATCCAGTTGTGCATATGAGAGAAAGATTTTTGGGTAGCAAAAATCTAAATAACTGGCTCATAGCTAAAAGATGATATTGATGGGCAGTGATGTTTTTGTTAGATGGAGATACTAGGCGTTCCCTGATTCCATAGGAAAGTACCAATGAGAGGATTTTAATAAGGCCTTTTGAAGATACTATTTGGGAAAATAGTGTGTGTTTGAATTCAATACATTTCATTTCCTGGGGGAGAATTTTGAACACTCGAATGCTTCACATTTTTATACACCAGGCCAAATCTGCTTTCAGTAGTTTAGGCCAGATATGATTAAGGAAAAAGTTTCCTGAGATATTCACCACTGTAGAAAGGAGAGACATAGATATTTTCAACAAAAGAGTTCAGTTTCTTTGAGCTCTGTGTAAGAGAGAAGAGAGCAATGTCAGATGTCCTCACAAGATTTTCTAACAATCTTCTATGCCAGAGAATTATAAAATACTTTGAATTGCTCCATTTACTCCTTTTATTCACAGGGAATCACACTATGTAACAACAAAAAAGGCCTCTAGACTTTTATGAATTAATTTTTCTTATTATCTAGGAGAATTCACATCCTATTTGTCCATTATTTTGAGGATTTCTGAGAAACATTTTTATGTTTCTGTTAGTACATTTTTACTTTTCTTAAGGTAAGTGAATGCCACCCTGATCCCATAAATATGTGTGCTTTTCCTAAAGAACTGGCATCATGGGGATTTTGCAGAAATGTTCACCTCTTAGAATACTTCCCTTTGGTTTCATAGTTTAAGTGGTTTTCATTTTTGTTGTGTTACAGAACAACATCTGCCCCATATGAAATACCCTCTAAATACTTGAGAAATCAATGAGTTTTGTTGGATTCTTCCCATCTAGCTAACACTTGGCTTCATTTTGAGTGAAAATCCAGTCACTTTGACCACACTTATGACTTAAGTACTACCCACTGTGCAGTTAGTCCTTGCATGTATTGCCCTATGAATATTAATAGGAAATGCCTTTCATTTTAATATGGTTTTCATATTCTTTTTTTTTTTAATTATTCATTTATTTGACAGAGATCACAAGCAGGCAGAGAGGTCGGCAGAGGGGGGCGGGGGAAGCAGGCTCCCCAATGAGCATAGAACCCAACGTGGGGCTTGATCCGAGGACCTTGAGATCATGACCTGAGCTGAAGACAGAGGCTTAACCCACTGAGCCACCCAGGCTCCCCTAGTTTTCATATTCTTGACTGTCATTATCATTATCTTAGGAGGAGTCACAAAAGCATTATTTAGAGATGTACACTAGAGGGTGGTGTTTTACCTGGACACTAGACCTATCAATGCACTGGCTTTGAGGAAGAGTAAAAAATAATTCCAGGAAATGTTCCCCATGTTTAATGTTACATAATTCTCAGCACATATGCCCCATTAACAAAGTTGATAAACCCCAGGGAATGGAAGCAGAGACTGAGTCACTTGGCGGCCTTGCTATCCGGTTTCTTCAACACATTCCTGTAGGTGTTTGGTTTTTCTGAGCTCCACATGCGGAGTGTCACTTGAAAACCAACACTGATCACTGGGTGAGAATATATTTGACTCTTTAGAGCTACAGGGAATTGGAAAGCAAGGGAGGCAAATAGTGAACATGGATAAAGCTATTAAACTCACCACTTCAGTCTTTAAATCCTCTGAATTGTATTATGTGTACTCCCATGATCTGAGAACAGAAACTATTAGTAGTGGTGGGAAAGGTGATTTCTGAAAGAGCTCATATTTATGTGCCCTACTTTTCTGGTTTTTGCTTGGTTGGGGGGAAAATGAAGTTTTGTAATTCTGGAGAAACCCATCTTTCATAATATCTTAGAAGGGATGATCAAATGTTGCTATACGTTTCCTGCCCCTCAGTAAACCTATAAATGTTAATGGTAGATTGAGGCTTTGGTTTAAGTCATTTTGCTTGTAGCTAGCTGTTGCTTTCATCTTTGTTTTTCTCAGTTCATTCTATTGATATTGGTACAGTCTTTCCTCAAATCATGAATTCTTCCATGGTTTCTCATGACAAATGTCCAAATTTTCATCGACTTTTACTTAGACATGTGAATAAATACATGAAAGGGGGAAAATGTCAAATTTATTGCTCTGAAATTTCCTTTCAAGAGAAAACTATTCTCCCTGCTCTGGCCAGTGGAAATTTGCTTCTAATACAAGCAAGTCTTCATGTGATGTTTCGTGTTTTCAGACGTATATTCTTTATTATTCTTTACCACTATCTGATTCAGAAAGACTGCTGGAACCAAGATCTCCTGGAAGAAATTTAAAAAACACAATTTCATGTGATTGAATTAGAGTTGAATTGACTGGTTCCTATTAAAGTTAAGCCCTGACCAATACTGCCAAACTCTACTGAAGCTAGGTGCACACCTCCCTTCAAATGTTCCTTAGCATTTGGCTCTCGCTGTTTCCATGCCCCCCCTTTCCTCAGTGATACGATAACATTGCAATAATACTTAAATGCTGACACAACAGAAAACCTTGCCAGTTTGGCTCTCAACCTTGGCAAGCTTTTTGTTATAGTTGCAACCCAGCTTACTCCTTGAGTTGCACAAAACTTCCAGAGCTTCTCCCCAGCATGTCTTATAAAGGGGACTAAAAGAGAAAGTAAGAGAGATGCTAATTTTGGACAGAGAATAGTAAATAGGACAATAAATAAAAGCTCTGTTTTGGCACATTGGAACTTTCTCTTTTTTTCCCTTTTAAATGTGTGATTCCTTTTCCCAAATGTTGCACTAGATTTATTTTTAAAGGTGTCATCTATTTCCATTCCAGTGCTATGTCATCTATAATTTAAATTTATGAGATAAATCTTGAGGTTCACCAGTGGAGCAGCTGGAGAATTCTAGCCACTTTGCCATGGAAAATGCAGATTTGCTGAAGGTTTTGTGTCTGACAAGCCCCATTGAAAGCATCTCACTCCCTTGCCTGACAAGCATCCATCAACATGTAATATTTATTCTTCTGTTTTAGTTTCACTACAAATAATTGGCGGTCCCTCAGCAAGAGGACGGTTTCCTGCTGAGGCAGCACCACCTGTATAGCTTTACTGAGCTGAGAACGAATGCTCTGAGAAGGAAGCTTTCCTAGAACTGATGAAGAAAATGAATGAGAGATGTTTAATAAAAGGAGGAAAAGTGGAATTTGTTCCTCTAGTTGCATCATAATTGTTAGTTCTCCACTCTTCCTCTGTCACCATCAGAAATAGCAGTGGAATGTTTATACATACATTTTATGGCTGATAAGAAAAATATTCTCCTTGACCTTTCACTCCACTTGTCTTTCGATAGATACAAATAGGTGTACATATGAGCCTTTAGCTTCACAGTTATCTTCTCTGGACTCAATCTGTGGTCTCTTTTTTTTAATATGCAGCAAACATGGAAATTTTACACCCAACTATAGCCATTGTAATAGCCATTGTCAGAAGGCCATGACCCTCATATAATTATCATGACCTCCAGTTTTCTTGTAACGCCTAGACCTAGATTCCCCTTGTTAGGAAAGGACGTACTCTTAAAGAATTATGTTTCTGTAAAATTCGCGTGGGTTACACTCTTAAAAATATGAGAGGTAGATGAAACAAACAAATTGACATACTGATTTTTTTTTTTAATTATTTTTAGATAAAGGACAAACTAGAGGGACAGTTTAGGTTTACCTTAATTTCTAGTGCAGGGATTTACAAACTTTGAGGATCAAGATTGGTTTACTCTGGGCTGCACATTGTGCTTCATTACCAAAATCAGGTAAGGTTGTTTTCTCCCAATTTCCAGGAAAATTGTCAAATTGTCATTTAGTATGTCCCCTGTTTGCAGCATTAATCTCATGATTGTGTTTTATAGAGACTTGGTATCTAGCATTGCCCATTCTCTGGTGAGCAAAATAAGTGAACTGGTAATAGAGGAACTTCAGTAAAAACACCAACACCTGCATAAATCCCAGCTCTTCGAGAATGGATACCAGTGCTCTTGGTTGTTACTCTGCATTCCAGGCGTTTAATTTAAACGTCAACCTAACAAGCAAAGTGAGACATCAAAAGGCAAACACCAACTTGTATGCTGAATTACTGAGAAGGAGTTAGAACTGATCATTATTCTGTGGGGTTTCACAAAGGGTGCCCTGATTTCTGAGGATTGTGCTATCAGAGGAAGTCTGAGGACTATGCAGTGCACTTCATTTATAATTTTTTTTGTTTTTTTTTTTAATTTCTTATTTTTTATAAACATATATTTTTAGTCCCCAGGGGTATAGGTCTGTGAATCACCAGGTTTACACACTTCACAGCCTCACCAAAGCACATACCCTCCCCAATGTCCATAATCCCACCCCCTTCCCCCAAACCCCCTCCCCCCAGCAACCCTCAGTTTGTTTTGTGAGATTAAGAGTCACTTATGGTTTGTCTCCCTCCCAATCCCATCTTGTTTCATTTATTCTTCTCCGACCCACTTAAGCCCCCATGTTGCATCACCACTTCCTCATATCAGGGAGATCATATGATAGTTGTCTTTCTCTGCTTGACTTATTTTGCTAAGCACGATACGCTCTAGTTCCATCCATGTTGTCGCAAATGGCAAGATTTCATTTCTTTTGATGGCTGCATAGTATTCCATTGTGTATATATACCACATCTTCTTGATCCATTCATCTGTTGATGGACATCTAGGTTCTTTCCGTACTTTGGCTATTGTGGACATTGCTGCTATAAACATTCGGGTGCACGTGCCCCTTTGGATCACTACGTTTGTATCTTTAGGGTAAATACCCAATAGTGCAATTGCTGGGTCATAGGGCAGTTCTATTTTCAACATTTTGAGGAACCTCCATGCTATTTTCCAGAGTGGCTGCACCAGCTTGCATTCCCACCAACAGTGTAGGAGGGTTCCCCTTTCTTCGCATCCTCGCCAGCATCTGTCATTTCGTGACGTTGATTTTAGCCATTCTGACTGGTGTGAGGTGATATCTCATTTATAATTTTAATAATTTTTTCAACCTATGGAAAATAACCCGATTAAATAGAGTAGTTTTCGTGAAAACCCAGAAGTCTACGTGTTTTACTGGCAGTTACTTTTTTTTTTTCTTTAAAGATTTTATTTATTTGACAGAGATCACAAGTAGCTGGAAAAGCAGGCAGAGAGGAGGAAGCAAGCTCCCTGCTGAGCAGAGAACACGATGCGGGGCTTGATCCCAGGACCCAGGGATCATGACTTGAGCCGAAGGCAGAGGCTTCAACCCACTGAGCCCCCCAGGCGCCCCTGGCAGTTACTTTTTAAGATCTATCCAGATAACGTGTTCGTAATCAATATTTGCTTCTTATCTTAGTGGTCATATGAGAAATGAGTAGTCAAACTGAGATTAGAGTTCTAATTGACGTGAACTGTTATAATACTCATTGAGTATTCAGAGAGTTAGAAAGTAGTTAAACAAGGGGTTTAGGGACAACCTAAAAATCCTGTTGTAAGACCTTTCCTCGAGGAAATTAAATAGAAGATGTGTAATGTGAAAATCAGGTGCAGACCAATGCAAAGAGAAAAAGGACAGCCCAGGGATTATGTTAGAGCGGCTGAATCCGCACATTCACCATCATGGATGAATTCTTCCCCTGGACTGGTCTTGGAATCAAGAGTCCTGAGACTCCTGTTGACTTACATTCTAGCTGAATTCTCTTGTTTAATTTGTTAACCTTTCCTGAATCTTAACTTCTTTTTCCATCAGAGACAGCTAATGCTACTTACCTCTAAGTGGGGTTTTGTTTTGTTTGAGAATCAGACGGTTGACCAACTGCTGGGTAAACTATAAATTGTTAGAACATGTAAGATACCTATATGATCTTTTCTTGCTGCAGGACAGTGAAGGGGAAAGATCTAATAGGGGAAAATCAAGATATCATAATGATAAAATAATTATACTAATATTTATGGAGAATTCGTTATGTGCCCGGCATGGTTCTCAGTTCAGTGTATTTGAGCTCATTCAATTCTTATAATACTCTTTTTTTTTTTAAGATTTTTTATTTATTTATTTGACAGAGAGAAATCACAAGTAGACGGAGAGGCAGGCAAAGAGAGAGAGAGAGAGCGGAGAGCTCTCTGCTCCGCGCTGAGCAGAGAGCCCGACGCCGGACTTGATCCCGGGACCCTGAGACCACGGCCTGAGCCAAAGGCAGTGGCTTAACCCACTGAGCCACCCATGCACCCCAATTCTTATAATACTCTTAACTCACATGTATACATGGCCTAAATAGATAATGGTGCAAATAGGTATAGTATTAAAAGAAATTGATGCCATACGCATTAATCAATTACTAGATAGGTGTTCAGAAGTTGAAATCTTGTGGATTCTGAGTAAAAAGAGATCAGTTTGAACTGTGGAGGTCAGGAATGGCTTTATGGGAGTACTTGGATCTGTAGTCAAGTTACCTGCTTTAGTATATGTGCTGCCGAAGTGAGCACAAGTTACCTGCTTTAAATAAGAGAGATAGGCAGAGATCTGTAATTCCACACCAGCTACTGACCAGCCATGTCCTGTCAGGCTTCAGATGACTCAACTCCTCTCAGGCCTTTTTGAGATCCCTGCAGCAGAAACCTTCTGAATGAAATGTATCTTACCGTCGATAGACTGCTTCAAATCTCTTTGATGCCTCAAGCAGCACAGTGTCTAGAAATACTAGTCTCTGCTACTAGAGCAGAAATCTTAAAGAGCCATGCAAATTGGATCCACCCGGTCTTTAACTTGGGCCAATTCTTCCACAGTATGTGCAGACACATTCTTAGGTGACTTGACTGCATAATAGAGATCATTATAAGCACTTACTTAATCTCACAGGGGTCTACTGAAGATTAATTAGTTAATGTTGGCAGACCAAAGGTGCAATGTATGTGCTAAGTATTATTATTATTACTGTGCCACTTATCTTTAAAGAATGTTGTTTCTGAAGTCATAGTGCCTATGTGCCATCTGCTCACAGCAGCCTTTACCATCTCTCTACTCAGAGACTGAATCCGGTATCTGAATAAATAGATGTGCTCAAAAAAAAATTCTATCACACCTCCATCTGTGCTTATGGTATATGAATTCAGACATAGGCAGAAATGCAAATCAATCACAAGTGGAGAGGCTTCTCCAGTGCCCAGAGTCACATTTTGAGATGTTGCTCTAATATTCTAGCTTTTCATTTTAGAATCCGCTAACTCACGATGTGATGCTTCTGTGAAATTTTCTCTCTTCTGCATCTGAAATAGGGTGTCACGTTAGAGCCCTGAACTGCCTTCTCTTTTGTTCCCAGAAAGTTGAAAGAGAAAACTTCCCCAGAACACGTTCACTGCTGATCTTTTGCAGAAATTAGCTCCATGGTTTTAGTGCTTTAGATATTAGTATAATTATCAGAAGCTAATGAGTTTTTAAAGGTTCCTATATGAAATCATGATTTTGAAACTTCCCTCCTGCCAGAATTATAACTAGGTTACAGACAACATGACATGATCTATGACCCATTTTTACTAATGACTAAAGAATGAAGATACAGCTTCTTATGAATAAGCACTCCTTCCCGAACATGATAGGGCACTGCAAGTACGAAAGCTCTGAAAATCAGGAAGATTAAAACCTTGAGCTAAAATTATCCAAGTGTTTCATGGATGCCACTGTAGTAATATAAATAGCATTCTTTGCCTCTGAAATAGTTATCGGTATCACAATTATCATAGATATTTAATATTCTTCCACAGTAGGTGGCTCAATCGAATTATTTCTTCCCCCATCATCCTACTAGCTCTTTTCTCGACTCAGCTGCAGAAAGTAAATTTATCTTCTATCTGAAACTCACCTCACTTGATCTATACACCCCTGATAATTCCAGTCATATTTTTGCTTAGTTTTGTTTCCTTGTATCCAATTTGTTGGGAGATTTCTTGTCTAATCCAGGAGTATGCTAAGATGTCTTATTTATGGTGGCCATAGAATTAATCAAGTAAGAAATAAACTCTGGTTCCTTAAAGCTTCTGGGACCTATTATATGTATAATCTGATCTCATGGAGGATGCAAGTCATATTTGAGTTCATTTCATCTAATCTAAATTATGCATCCACCTTATGAATTGGTGAGGTTTTGGGGATATAAAGAGGCATAAAATACCATACCTGGCCTCCACTCAAGAAGATAAATCTATAACTAACTATATTAAAATGATAAGCTCCACACTAGGCAATTTGAGCAAGTCTTCAGAGAGCTCAGAGGAAGGATTGATTCATTTTGTTGAGAGTCGGGAAAGAGTTTCAGGAGGCTTTAGATGGATGACATTTGAATTAGGCCGTGGAGACTGAAAATGGTGTCAGTAGGTGGAAAAAGAAGCGAAGAGAAACTCAGCTGTCCTGAGTCGACTTGCCAGCAGACTTCTGCCTCCTTGAACCGTGCTGTCCTCTTGGGTTAAAAATGAAACTTGGACACATTTTTATGGACACATTCCTTACCTTTTTTGAAAATTTTCATCTCAGACCCTTGGATTCCACCCCCTCTCAAAGCCTAGCCTCCTTGGTGTTGTTTTCTGTTGCTTGATCCTACCCATCTTTCCCACTTCAGAACCTCCACTTGGCACAGCTTTCACCCTGCTAATCCCTGAAGCACAGTGTCCCAGACATCACCCACCTGATGTCCCTACAGAGTTCACCGTGGCCACCTAGAAGGAACTTTAATATTTTTCAGGTGGAGGAAACTATGAGGAAAAGACATAGATGGCATAGATCACGGCATGAGTGACAAAAAGCAAACTATCTGGTTGGGCCAGAGCTCTCTGTTCCCTCACACATCAGGACATTTGACAGAATGATGTAAGCAGTCCCACAATAGCAGTAATACTGCGAAATAGCAAAAGTAATCCTACGCTGGCCATGCTTTAGTCTGTCTCTCAGAAAATTCTAATTATAGATGGGGTGTGCGCACAAATAGGCTTAACTCCCTAAGCGACCATGACATCGTTGCTTCTTAGAGAAGATGGTGTCATCTGTCATTTCTTGAGGCTAGGTTCTGTACATTTAGGGGTCCAGATTTCTCAGGGAATAGCTCATCAAAACATCTTGGAAAATTAAATATTTTCTCAACATGCTGCTTACCGATTTGTAAGCATAGAGTGAATGCAGAGATCTTCAGTGGCTTGGATCTTGGGTGTTTTAGACCTTGGCTGCATTTGCCAGCCCACTGTGTTAGTGATAGGATAATGTCCCATCATTTGGGGAGTTGAGGTTGCAGCTAGATTTGCTGATCTTTAATGGTACTTTTATTATTGGATAGACTAAAAGTCTGAAACCCTTGTGTCCCCTCAGGAATAAGGATGTGATGGAGTGAGGCTAGCTCAGAAGGCTTGCAGCATGACAACTTATGCAATGCCTTCTCTAGACTAAAAAAGGGAGTCTGGACTCTGGGGCTGTAAATTTGGCACCGTTCAGGAGTTCTAAATTGACTTTAAAATGAATGAGGTAATGGAATACTCAGACAGAAGGCTCATCCATTATAGAAATACACCTCAAATTGGTCCTTCTTTTGGTAAAGGCTAAGGAGTACTTCTAGTTAAAACTTGGCAAGTTATTTGCTTACCAGGTCTTGCTGGGATTTGAATTAACTGTCACAGTGACAAAATTTTCCTAGAAACTAAATGAAAAAGCCAACATAAACAAATGTTACGGAAAGCCTTCAAAATTTTCAGAATTAACTGTTTGATCTAGTTAGCACCTCTAGATCTGTTGGTATAGTCCATTTAAAACAGATTTCTGTAAGAGGATAAAGAGTGAAATTGAAGCAAATTACACATATGGCGTGGGTCTATCTATTTATGTAATGGAAGAAGAGGCAGAAAACAGAGAGAGAAGAAAATTGGAGGAAAAGGGATAGTGTTAAGGAACAAATAAAATGCTCCTTTAGTAGACCCTAAAAATTCTCAATCAGGTCATTAAAGGCAACAACAAATTAAAGAGTATTTAAAATGCATCCCGCTGAATATAACCCACATGCCTCTGTGAGCTTTTCACATTGGTCAGGAGTTGCTTAGTGAATTGAGACTCTATTAAGTTGCATGTGGTTTCCATTCTCTTGTTTTTATAGCTTTTTGGAATTTACTTTGGGTCTGTTGGGACCGCTAGCCATTTTCTGGCCTAAAGATGCTGTTGTAGACCACATCACAAAGGTAATCTCTTTTGTGTAGTTGGCCGGTCACACTTGAAGTCCTGGAATCTTTATTCAACATTAATATGTTATAATTCAATCCTCACAACTATGCTATAAGGTTGTTACCCATATCTCCATTTTGTCATTCAGTTCAGACCTTTAAAGATGGAGTAATTTGTCCAAGTAAGAGGTAGAGCCAGTTTGAAACCCAGACGATCTGGATTCAGTTCCTGTATTCTTCCCTCTAAATCACATACATGCTATTAAGTTCTTATAGCTTCATATATATGTATGAATCTTTTTGCAGTTATGTTACTAGGATTTAAAGAGATGACATTGATTATTGAACATTTCTTTGCCTTCCATGCCCCCAGGATTGTTTTTGCATGGAGCGGACAAATATTAAGGTG
Organism: Mustela nigripes; assembly: GCF_022355385.1. Classification (NCBI taxonomy): domain Eukaryota; kingdom Metazoa; phylum Chordata; class Mammalia; order Carnivora; family Mustelidae; genus Mustela; species Mustela nigripes. The sequence goes on along the minus strand of NC_081568.1, from coordinate 112,736,424 downwards.
AGAAATGATGACATAAAACTGTATTAGTAAACTTTATACTTTTGTAAAATTTATTGGCCACTGTCAAAACATGAAAATAAAAGGTTTATAAGGAGTATAAGTAATGCTTGCTTTACCCTCTAGATTTTTCATTTTATCCTTCCTTATTTTTTTTTATTTTAAAAGTAACACATGTATGTGTAAAAAATTCCAAACAGTAAAGAAGTTGTAACATGAAAAGCAACTCTTTGTCCCATCTTTACTCTCCAGTCTCAATTTCCAGGTTAAAGTCTTATGTATGTTTCCAAAAGACTTTTATACATGCAGACAAAAAATATATCTCTTTTTTTTATATATTCTATTTGGGTGGTATTTTTGCTATCAGTTCTATAATTTCCCTGGCTTTTCACAGCTGCAGAGTATTTCATTTATGGGTGGCCTGATATTGGCTTAACCCATTTATTGCTGTTCAACATTTAAAGATTCTCCAGAATTTTGTTATAAGTATGCTGCGATGAACAGCCTTATTCTTACTTCACTGTTTAAGGATGCATGTATGTAAGGATGCCTGGGTGGCTGGGTTGGTAAAGCATCCAGTTCTTGATTTCAGCACAGGTCGTGATCTCAGGGTTCTGAGATCAAGCCCTGCGTTAGGCTCTGCACTGGGCATGGAATCTGCTTAAGATTTTCTCTCTGCCGCCCCCCCTCACTTGCATATTCTCATTAAAAAAAACTTAAAAATAAATAAAAATAAGATGCAGTGCATGTGTAGATGCTGGGTAAATACCTGAAAGTTGCATTACTGAGTCAAAGACTAAATTCAATTTATTTAAAAAAAAATAAAATAAATAAATAAATATATATATATATATATATTTATGTTTCTTACAAGTAAAGGAGATTATTCTATTTAATACACTTTATAAAATATTTAAAAATTCCTTATATTGTGAGGTTATAGAATATTACAGAATATTTAAATTTCTAGGAAGTCAAATTTATCAGTTTTTTTTAAATGCTGTTTCTGATGGTTCCTATTATTTGGAAGGAGTATTTCCACATCAAAACTCTTAATATAAATGTAAATTTTGTTCTTTAAAAATTTTATTTTTACATTTAAATCTTTGATACATCTGGGATTTATTGGGGTCTACTCTTAAGACAATAATCAGCTTTTTAATTTATGGCTGGCTGGTTGCATCAACGAACTTTATAGAGAAAGCTATTTATTTTTTAACCTATTTGAAATGCCATCTTTATCATACAGTAAACTCTCATGTGTATTTGTTTATTTCTTTACTTTTTCTACCATTCAGTTGATCAGTCTGCCGATTCAGACACTGCTGCCAAACAATTACAGTGGTGGGAAAATTCACCTCACTATCTTACCAAGGTATCTTCTTTTACTACTTTTAATTTTTTCAGAAACTTTCTGCCAATTTTCCATGTTTATTTTTACATAAGAAATTTAGAATCAGCTCAAGTTCCAAAAATAAGGCTGTTGGTATTTTATTTGGATCATGTGAAATCTGTAGATTTATTTAGTTTGAACTTAACGTTTTTACAATAGTGAGTCTTTCTCTGCAAGAATTAATTCTGTCTTTTTTACTTTTGAAGCCTTTTAAGAATATTTATCGTTTAGTAAAATTCAAAATTGTTCTTTCAGAGACATCAATCACATTTGTGATTAACTTCCACCTAGATATTTATTCTCTTTATTTTGAAGTTGGATTCTTAATTCCTATTTTATAGCAGGGTATGTTTCCTAAAAAGCCATTTTTAAAAATTATTTGTATTTGGTTCCCTCAGTAAATAAGTTTTCCAGTTGTGTATCATCTGAAAAAAAAAATGTTGTTTTATCTTTTACAATATTTTTCCATTTAAAAAATTAAGTTTTTAAGAAATATTTTAAAGTATATCACCTGGTACATATAGAACCATATTAAATATAGTAATCCTAATAAACATCCCATTTTATTGTGACTGAATTGAATGAAAATGCTTTATTATTTCTGTTATCATGGGTTTTGCTTTTAGACATATATGCCAAACAGATTACAAAGTTTTAGAGGATACCAGTTACCATTTTATTAATTATAAAAATCAAGGTCAGATACCAGTTTTTACCGAATAATTTGTGCTGCCTACCAAATAATCTTGTGCTTTTGTTTTCTTATATTTTTAAACATAGTGATATTTTTTATTTGAAGATGTATGTATATTCCTTGAATAAAACTTCTTAATTGTGTTCTATTCTTTTAATATTCTAAGAATTTCCTCCTTTTGCTTCGTTTTGTATACAAAAGCAGTATGGGGCTATAGCCACTCCCCCTTTTAAATCTGGAAAGATCATTTTTCCAGATTTAAAACGTTAGTTTTATAAAAGACTTCATAAAAGACGAGTTTGGAAGTTAAAGGTTTATGTGCTTTCTGGAATTTCAAATAGCTTTGCAATTATCTATTTCTTAGGGTCTGGTTATAATTCATCACTGGAACTCCATGGTTTAAGAAGTATTCGGCTTCCTGAGGATAAATAAATACTTTTCTTAATTTTCCTCCACAAAAATTTGTAACTTTACTTTCATTTGACTTCTCTTGTCCTTTTAGATCAATTTTGTCCCTTCATTTTATTCAGACTTTGAAATTTAGCTTCAGTGTGTGAGTTAAATATTTTCTCATAATTAATTTCATTTTCCTAGCAATAGTATCTACTAACAAATTCACTTTTGCCTATTTTACTATATGTAATATTATAGTCCTCAGCTTATTTTTATAAGAATAGTTTATATATACGCATATATGTTTCAAAACATAAATACAAACACACAGGTACACACATATATTTAATCAGTTTTATATATGTATATGGTTATATATCTGTGTATAATATAGTATGTATATATAACATATACAGTTACTAGCACTTTGAGTTTTACTTTATTATATGTGATTTCTCCCTAATGTTATTTTTTAGTATTACTCATATACCAAGTGTATTTATGTCTGTATATTATTAGCATATGCATAGGTGCATAACATGTATTCAGTTATATGATACCTATTTATATGACCACATATGAATCAATTAGTGAATTAGCTGTTTTACTCATTTTCTATTTTCCATTTTATTAATTCTGCTTTTGTCAGTGGCAATTCCTTCCTTTTGGTTTTCTTAGTTCTATGTTACTGTTACTTTTCTAATTCCCTCAGTAGAATGTTTAATTAACTTATTTCATTCTTGGTTGTTTAGAAAGGTAATTATTAAAGCCTGTAATTTTTTTTCTTTTGATCATATTTTTAGTCAGTTTTCATAGGTTCTGATATATAATTACTTGTTATTGTTATATCCTGGATATTCTACACATTCCTTTTTTAACTCGTGAGCTGCTGAACACAGAACTTCTAAATGTTTAAACAGCTGGTATGTTAGGTTTTTCTTTTGTGTTAATGTAATTGTAGTGCATTTCAAGCAGGGGATGTCTCGAAATTAATCGCTTGTCAAAAAATTGCTTTAACTTTTCTTTATAACTGAATTTGTATGCTATTTTATATAAGGAGATTGATATATTTTGGTAGGTACAACTGTATATATTTATTTGGTCTATTTGACCAAATGAGTTCAAAGATGTAATTAAAAATACTCTAGTGCTATTGTGTATGTTCTGCTTCATTGAAGTGGTTCTTTTAACTCCTTTAATATTTTTTCTCCTCCTTGATTTCAACTTTGATATTAATATCACCAATTTTGCTTTCTTGTTTGTTAGTATTTTCTCTGGTATGTCTTCACCTATCTGTTTCATGTATTCCTTTAAAGCCACTTTATTTTAAAAGTTTGCTTTATTTCACTATGGGATTAGACTTTCTTGTGGATCAAATTAGATAATCTTTTATTCCTAATAGCTTATTTTATTCAGTTTGCCTTCATTCATGTGAGAAATATGATTGATCTTAGTATTATAATCTTACCAGTATTTTATGTTTCCTTTTCAGTCTCTTGTGTGTTTTATTGTGCCACCTTTTCTTTGTGTACTTCTTATTTTCTTGTAATTACTTGGGATGTTTATTGACTGTTGAGTGCTTCTTGGAAGTTAAGCTATCTTAAAAATAATTTCCTTATTGTTTAACTTTACAAAACCATTGAATCTCTACATCAAGGTAAAAAGAAATCAGCTCACTAACACTGGTGTTACTATACCTCCCAATATATGTGTTAGTTTTGTTGATTTTGTCATGATTTTTTAAAATAATTTTTTATTTTTTATTAACATATAATGTATTATTAGCCCCAGGGGTACAGGTCTGTGAATCGCCAGGTTTACACACTTCACAGCACTCACCATAGCTCATACCCTCCCTAGTGTCCATAACCCAACCCCCTCTCCCTATCTCCCCCTCCCCAACCCTCAGTTTGTTTTGTGTGATTAAGAGTCTCTTTTGGGTCATAGGGCAGTTCTATTTTCAACATTTCTGCCCTATGACCCAGCAATTGCACTATTGGGTATTTACCCTAAAGATACAAACGTAGTGATCCAAAGGGGCACGTGTACTCCAATGTTTATAGCAGCAATGTCCACAATAGCCAAAGTATGGAAAGAACCTAGATGTCCATCAACAGATGAATGGATCAAGAAGATGTGGTATATATACACAATGGAATACTATGCAGCCATCAAAAGAAATGAAATCTTGCCATTTGCGACAACATGGATGGAACTAGAGCATATCATGCTTAGCGAAATAAGTCAATCACAGAAAGACAACTATCATATGATCTCCCTGATATGAGGAAGTGGAAGTGGTGATGCAACATGGGGGCTTAAGTGGGTACGAGAAGAATAAATGAAAGAAGATGGGATTGGGAGGGAGACAAACCATAAGTGACTCTTAATCTCACAAAACAAACTGAGGGTGGGGGGGGGGGGTGGGGGTGAGGGGGGTGGGATTATGGACATTGGGGAGGGTATGTGCTTTGGTGAGTGCTGTGAAGTGTGTAAACCTGGTGATTCACAGACCTGTACCCCTGGGGATAAAAATATATGTTTATAAAAAATAAAAAATTATTAAAAATAACCCCCCCCCCAAAAAACAACAAAAAAAAGAGTCTCTTTTGGTTTGCCTCCCTCCCAATCCCATCTTGTTTTGTTTTTTCCTTCCCTACCCCCCAAGTCCTCCATGTTGCCTCTCAAATTCTTTATGTCAGGGAGATCGTATGATAATTGTCTTTCTCTGATGGGATTTTGTCATGATTTTTTAGCTTTTATCTGAGAAATTTATTTTACAGAATTAGTATCTGTTCGGTTCTCCACCTGGAAATGACTGTACATTCACTTCATCAGGCTTCCCTTCTCTTGCTTCCTCTCCTGTTTTTGTTTTTTTTTATTATAACATTCTATAATTGACAAATAATAATACCTACATTGCTTTATCATTAGTTCTTTGAAGTGGTATCAATGACTCACCATTTTTTCCATTCCTGGTCTTTACTTTGATTCATCTCTGTCAGGTTGGATTTTGTGATTAAGTGGTTCCTATGTGTGCTCATGGTGATCCTATTAGCCTGGGCTTGATGAAGTGTTTATCTGTTGCCTTAATTATTAAGAAGCAGTTTGTTGGGGAATAAAAAATGAAGACCATCTTTTCTTTACCACAGTGATATACTGTTTTTTTTTACTCTGATTATTTGTCTTGTTTGTCTCTTTTTACTCCAAATGGTTATTTGTTTGGTTTTGTTTGTCTAGGGTTAGTTCTTTATACTTAAAAATCCAGTAACTGTTCTGAGATATGGTGATGTTTGGTTGACATATTTCATTTTTTTCCTTAAGATAGAATTTATCATTTTAATGTACAAACTTTTTCATTTGTTATTTTGGTGTTTGAATGACCTAATTAAGAAACTTCATGTTCTTTTCTTCAGAAATATGAAAATATATATATGTACAAATATACACTCACATATATAAAATTCATCTCCTGTATCTCTTATTATGTCTAAACATTCATTTTTCCCCCATTTGACCATATTCTCTTTATTCAAGCTGGTCTTCCCTGTTCCCAGTTAAATTTTCCATATTTTCCCTACTACTTTTTGTTTCTTTTAATGTGCCCTTATTTACAAACTGTTTTACATCCACCTTCTTTCTATTTCTATTTCTAGTATTGTTGACTCGCTTTAATTTTTTTTCTGGTGTCCTCCTTGACCACATACATCTCTGCTTTGAACTCTTAAAAAAACAAACAAAAAACCAGAGTTTGCTTTCTTTAAGCCATGATGGAGAAAGATTTGTTCCAGGCTCTCAACTGTCTTCCAGGACATGTGTAATCTTCTGATCCCTCATCTCATGCTGGTGTCCTTCTGATGACTGTTCCCCGTTGAATGGGGTCAGCACTCTGTTCAGCTTTTGAGTCATGAAGTAGGAATAAAGGGGAAAGAGGCTTGGTGAACTAGGGCATAGCCTGCTTCATTTCGGACATTTCATTATAAGCTCTGCTGACACCTCTGTCTTGTAGAACAAACTTGACAGATGGAGTCAGTTTTTTTTTCTCTTTTGTGTGGAACAAAATATCTACATGGCTCTCAGTGATGTGTGGTGGCAGAGAATTTGTGCAGGAATGTGGCTTGTTCATGCAGGAATAGAAATGAAGTCAGATAGAGGCAGTGTCCTTTAGTGGTTACAGGCACAGGCTTTTGAGCGGATAGCCTTCCTGCGTTAAATCTGAAACTTCACCACTGATGAACTACATGCTATTGAAGAAGTGCCTTTCCTCCTTCAGTTGCTTACCTGTATCTACCTTCCAGACTTGTGAATATCAATGACATAATGTGTCCAGGGCACTTGGTGTATAGCAGGCACTCAGATTGCCCTAACACCATTACTGAGACATCGTGTACTCAGTGGTGAGGCTGCTTGGGTTCAAACACCAGCTCTTCATTTACTGGCATTAGTACAATTTGGTACAATTTACTCAACTCTTCTGCGTCTCTGTTCCCTCATATACAAGAAGGAGGTTATAGTAACAGCTACTTCTTTCAGTGTTGGGGAGGTTTTAGAACAATATGTGGCATATAGTAGGGGCTCAGTAGCTTTACTGTTAATCATGACACTCAACACACAGAAAAGCTAAATCTGGCAGACAATTTTGATCCATGAATCTTGATCCATTCATGAGTATTAAACAGTTAATGCCTGAACTTATATACCACAAAGTACTGACACCTTGTGAGCATCTATCCCAGTATTCTGTACAGTAACAATAATGGTAAATGGTTGCAGAATGAATAAATATATTCATAGAAGTGAGGTGACACGGGTACCAAGTTGCCTCCTGTTTTTTGTTTCATTTTGGTTTTTTTGTTTGTTTTTGTTTTTGTTTTTTTATCATGGAAAAAAATATTGAGTTTAATTTTGATAGGTTTCTTCTGTGATGTTTTGACTTATTTATGTTAGTTTGGTTTTCTCGGTTTTCAGTAGCCTTTTTTGCTTTCTAGTTATGTATTGATAGTACCCGTTACCTGCAAGAATATAGATAGCATGGATTGATAGGAATTAGAAGTCCTTTGAATTCCAATGTGAAGATTATTATTATCGCATAGAATCGAGCCTCTGATTTAACTTTAACACCGTTAAGGATTGCCTTAATAACAGCTTGTGTAGGTGGACTAGATGGTTTGCAATATTTATTTAAAACATTAGCTTGATGTGGAGAACTTTCAGTTTCGCATTTTCTACTTAATTTATTTGAGTCATCTTTACTTGTTTGTGGCCACTGATGTATCCTTGGTTTAAAAGAAAAGTGACTTTTATCTCCAAACAGTGGTCATGCTTCATTTCCCCAGCTACACTAGAATGCCCAGCCTTTGTGAGTAATTCTTGTTTAACCAGTTTACTGCAGTTTTTATCTTTATTATTGTTGCCATTACTGTTCACTAAGTGCCGAAAACATTTTCAATACTTTCAAATGCAGAACCTAACCAAGTGTAGTTTCTGCCCTGGCAGCTCCTATCCATAATGCCACAACTGATATTGCAGAACAAGAGAAAAAACACTGTGAGAGAACACAATGAAATTAGGTTATCCAGGGTTAACAGCATTTCATTAAGTTATTTCTGAGCACCTTTCTTTACTGCACTAAGTTCTTTGAGGAATCTAAAAAAGCATAGGACATATCACTTTCCTAGAAAATTTTACAATTAGATTTGGAAGGCCTAACGTATGCCTGTAACATGACTAGACAAAAATTACCAGGTACCTTTTGTTAATCAATAAATTTGCACTGAGCCTCTATTAAATGAAGAGATTGGCTCAGGATACAAAGACATTTATGACATTGTCCCTTTGATTGTAAAGAACTCAGCATTTGATGAGGGATAAAATGTCACTCCATATTACCATTACCACTACCGAAAGTGACCATTTTTTTTTGCAGACTTGCTACATGTGCAGTTACTCTATTACATGCATTTGACATCCTAACTCCCAGAATCCCCACAGTAACTCTGAACATGTGTTGCTGTCATTCTCGTTTCAAAGATGAGAACACAAAGGCACAGAATGTTCAAGTCACTTGCTCCAGATCATTGACCTAGTAAGACGAACAAGATATAGGGGCCTGATGACATCAGGGTGAAGGGGGGATAGTATGGAATAGGAATTGGGAAAATCTTTTGGAAAGAGTTAAATTTTTTATCACTATCTCAAAGGAATAAAATAAGGACTTTTCCGTGGGAGGAAGCTCAGGAGTCCATGTATTTTGAGGAGGCACGGGCCGGGAGAAGAGTGGAAAGCTTGAGGAATAAACAGAGACAAGACTTGGTTCTGGCCAAGATTTTAGAAGCTTGTGATAGAAATGCCTCTGATAAGTCAGAAATGCTGAGCAAAACAGACTGCTCACTGGAAATTTTTCTGTGCCTGTTTCAGAGAGACTTGGACCACATGTCCAGGTAACCTCTGAAAACTGACATGATTGAACTAAAAGCTGTGTGGTTTTCCTCGTGCCTGATAATGCCACAGAGACAAGATTCAGAGCTAGGACATTCTTTCAAGAGACCATCACTCTTAATATTGCAGATAACCCAAGAAAGAATCTAGAATCAAGCTGTTATCTCCATTAACACTTAGTGCCCATTAACTCATTTGTGAGTTTATTGGCTCACTTAAGTTATTAGATCAGTGACAGAATGCTAAGCAAGGCAAGTGGTTTTAATAGCAGTGAAAGCACATTATAAGATTGCTAAATCACATGACACCAGCCAGGCATGTGGAACAGCAAAGTGATGAAAAGCCAGGGAAACTGAAAGGCAAAGCAAAAGGCTCTGAGGATAAGTCCCACCAATTTTGCAAGTTTGCCTAGAGCTGGCCCTGAGAAATACACAAAGGCAGATCTTTCAGTAATATGCATAATTTGTAGGATAGAAAGTGAAAGGGATGTATTATTCCTCAAAGTTTTTTGTATGGCATCCTTTTGCAGAGCTAGCTGGTAACAATCACTGAAAGCCAATTGTTAGATTACAAAAAAATGTGGGAGCCAATTAAGTGCTGCTAGACTGAAGTTTACCATGGTGGGAGTATTTACACCATGGATGTTGGCAAATGTTGCAAATCACATTTTCTACCCTCCTATCTTTCTCACCCTCTGATCCCCCAACACATACAACACCTCACTGTGCATTGAAAGCTAAGGAAGGGAAATTCAAGACGTGGGGTTTAACCAGCCTGCCATGGACTTTGAGTGACAACTCCTTTCACTGTAGTGAGGGGAATTGGATCTGCTCTAGGAAGGTGAAGAAAGAATGCCCTCCTGCCCCAACATTCCTTGGAATCATGGCAGGGAACACAAACAGCCTGGGTTGGTGTATGTAGCTTCCTGCTGCTCTTAGAAAACAAGATACTATGGAGTTTGTGATTCACAAAAGTAAAGAATGTATAATGTCAAGGAAGGAGCATGAATGCTTGGGGGCCCTTTGGCGGACCAGTGGGAAGGATTCAGAGAGTTAAATGTTGGAGTGGTACTGACTCAGCAGTTGATGAAAATATAGCGACCGAGGCCTTTGAGACTCCATTTGCTTACAAAGTGCTTCCTTCTCCGCCTTCAACTTTAATCCTCATTCTTCCAACTCTTCGTCCTTCTTCGAGACCTCATTGAGTTTCTGGAACTGTTTTAGACCAGACAACATCAATGGAAAAGAGAAGGGAAAGGGGAAGTTTTATAAAAGGCCTCTGAGAAGAACAAAGGCAGACTGCTGGAAAAAGAAGGTGGCAGCGGGGGGGAAAAAAAGGTACACCCGTACATTTTAACATACTATTTAGTGAAGAGCCTTGGAATTTTCAGCTTGAGAGGAATAAAACCACTTAAGCAGATGGGGGAAAATAAAAGTTAGATGAAACTATAAAATATTCCAGTTACTAAACTGAAGAAACCATTAGTAGTGCTCCTCTTCTCATTTAAACAGCATGAATAAGACTCATTGAATAATAAATTCTTATCCTGCAAGCTGTTTGTAGAGTCAAGGAACCTATCTCATGCAGGTGTTCCATGTGTGAAATGCCAAAACAGATAATAGAAGCCCCAAACATACCATATTGTGGTTAGAGGGAGCTCTAAACCCAGAGACACAGTAAGAAGAATAAGAGGTTTTCAAAACAAAAGTATGTTTGTGCTTTAGTGCTGCTTTAAAGTGATTCAGTTTGTTTTAATCAGTTACACTTTTTGTGCCATAAATTCCGTATGTATACTAATTATACTAGTAAAATTTGAGTTTAACACTGCTAGGAGAGAGCTTGTGAGTTCTGTGGGAAGATAGAGCTTTTCCTACAGGATACAAACTCAACTTCAGGTCATTACGAGTGAAATTTACTGTAGAAATTATTTGCAGCCTAGCTTAAGGGCTTGATTTGGCATGCTTATGCATGCAGAGCTCCTGGAGAAGTTATGGAAACTTATAGCTCTGTAAATGCCAGCTGCTGAAGTCAGGCTGCTCATGATCTGAGCGGTGGAGGAGAGAAAATGTAGACAAGAGAGAGGAAAATAAATGGGAGTAAAGAGGAACACGAGGCTACGTACTTGGTATAAGACTTTGGCAGAAACAGGTTCAATTTTGCTTGGGAGACATGGGAGGAAGGGAATGAAGTGTTCCTGATGCCAAAGTAGACTTGGAGGCCCAGGAACTTCACTTCGATATTCATTAAGTCAACCTTAGTCATTGGTACTCTTGCATCCACTATTACGTATATAGGCTAAACATACAAGTACACATATGCTCATGCATTTATACATAAATATATATACACAATAGATGCATATCTATGCACAATATATAAGCATATATGCATACACACATATAAATATATATACATATATAAAATGGGACATAAATAGGAGAGAAAAGAGATGTAAAAAGTGCCTTCTAGAAACTTACAGTTTAACTGAGGACACAAGGTAGGATATACAGAATAATTGCTCTTGTGTACTTTGATCACTCATTTTTTATTTAACTTACTTTAATTTAGGTCCTGCCCCACATGTCATTGAAACAGCTCTATCTGCATTTGTAGCCAAATGTTATGTACTTTGTAAAGTTCTCTCTCAAACTTTCAGTGCTGCAACATGTAACTGATCTGTAATACTTGACCTCTCCCCCACATTTTTTTCCCTATCCTCACATCTTGAAATACTTCCTTTCCTAGCATTTGATTCACCATTCTCTGGATTTAACTTCATCTCTCTGGACATTCGGTCCTTCCATGGCCTTTTTGTCCTTAGCTGGTCTGTTAAATGGAGATGCTCCCCGGAAGTCTAGTCATATAATTCCTTCTCTTGGTGATTTCACCTGTACCCATGGCTTTACCTACATAGATGTTGATGATTCTGAAATCCAGCATAAACCTCTAGTCTGAACTCAGACCTTTGTATATGACCAGCTAGAATAAATATCCACTTGGTTACCTTATAGTTTTCTTACAATCTTTAATCAACCGGCACCTCCTCCTGTCTTTCCTCTCTTACTTGGTGACATTCTCATTGTCTCAGAAACTGGAACCCTGAATCATCCCCGACTCTACCTATCACCCCTTCACCCCCCATAATGAATCCCCATAAAATACTGTCCAAAAAACCTCTCCAGTAACATTTCAAATGAGCTTCTTTTCAAAATTCTCTCCAAATAACTCCTAGCTGGATGAGCCCAAAATAAGTCTGATTGTATCTTTCTTTTTGAAAATCCTTCCATTTCTTCTCCTGACCTTCAGATAAGACCTGAATTCCTGAGCATGGCATAGAAAGGATTTTATAATCTGTCCTCTGCACACCTCTTCAGCCCCATGTCTCTGCCCCCTCTTTCTCTCCTCTTCTGGGCAATTCTTGATACAGGACATGAGCCAGGTGTCACTTCCTCTAGAGAGTTTTCTTGGATGTTCTTTCTGTTTGTGCTCATAGCTCCCGAGAGTTGCCTATACCACAGCGTTTCAGTCCATCGCATCATACTGTTTTTTTCTTGTTTATCTTTCTCTCTGCATTTGGGAGCTCTCAGAAGGCAAAGACCACTTCTCATTTGTCTTTGTGTCATCATTATGTTGCAAAATGTCTGGTACATCTATATAATAAATATAAAAAAAATGCCCAGTGCCCAACAGATGTTTTGTTCATGACTGAATTCAAGGCTAAATAGTACTAGATCTGTCAGGAATTGCATTCGGTTAAGGGAAAGGACCTCACTTCAACAAAACCACAGTGGGTTAGACTCATGAGTGTTTTCTTTTGATATTTGTGGGGAGTTGCTGTGGCAGCCCCACAATGTTCAGATGTAGGATCTTCACTCTTTCTCCTCAGTGGTTAGCACTTGGTTGCCAATCTCAGAATCAATCCCATGATCCAGGATGACTAACGGGTTTCCAGCCTTCATGTCCATATTCTAGGCAAGGAGAATGAGGATTCAGGGAGAGGGCAAAACAGAGAAATGTCCATGTGGGTCTAGCTTCTTTGGAGAATTTCCCGGCAAGTCTCACCACAGTCCTTATTCTTACTTCTTACACATTACCACCATCTGCATGGCAGGTTAGGGAGCATAATTCTTTAGGTGTACATTTTTCATCTTGGAATGAGTATCTGTTAGTATAGAAGGTGGAAGTCGATTTCAAAGAAGTAGATGTTTAATAGGCAAATTTTATTATCAGGATAGTGCCAAAATTAATTTTACCAATGAGCAATTCTGTAGGAGTATTCAGTATAGCCCCTAATGGTTGATGTGTCCTTGCAAGGAGAAGGATGGAGTTTTTGCAAATGAGGCGTGAAAGGTGGGTAAGATTAGAAAAGGCGTAAGCATGGAGTGGCATTTCAGAGTTGGAAAAAAACTGTGCATGGATTTGAGAATTAAAGATCAAGGATGGTTGGTTTGGGGGTATTGATCGTTTGCTATTGGTCTTCGCCAGATTTTAAACTCCTTGAATTAGAGCATACTTTGATCCTTATACTTCTCCATTACCTAACATAGCCCCTGATACCTGATAGGTGCTCAGTCAGTTCTAATCTAGAGTCGATGTGGTGGATGGATTAGAGAACACGTTTAGAGAAATTTTCTTAATACATAAAAGAAGTTGGAATTAATTCCACACACCACTAGAGGCATTGGGAATTTTCAGAAGAACGACATGATGAAAATCTTTCTCAAGGATCAGTTTTATTGTAAAGGTGCCGAAAGGAGCCAAGGGAAGTATTTCAGAAGTTCAGTTTGAAGATGTGAGGAATTTAAATGGAAGGGAAGCAGTAGATAAGCAAAAACAAGGAATGATTAAAGAGATTCCTCTGTAATAATTGTTACCCTTGTCCCTGATAATACCTTTTCCCTTTTCTTGCTTAATTTTTTTCTATATCACTTACCACCTTCTAATATACCATATAATTTGCTTAATTTTTTAATAGTATGTCTTTTGAGGGAATAGGAAGCATTGTGAATTGGTTTGTTGGATTACAATGTTGGCAGACTATCCAAGTTAGAGAGGCTTGAGATTAGATTAGGAAGTAAGTACAGAGCGGCAGATACAGGTTTAAGAATTATTAGTATGGGGGCACCTGGGTGGCTCAATCAGTTAACCATCTGCCTTTGGCTCAGATCATTATCTCAGGGTTCTGGGATTGAGCCCAATGTCCTGCTCCCTGCTTAGTGGGAAGTCTGATTCTCCCTCTCACTTTGCCCCCCACCCACTTGTGTTCTCTCTCGGTCTCTCAAATGAAATCTTTAATACTCTGTACTAACTGTATACTAATAATTATTTTTCTTAAAGCTGAGAAGAAAGAGCACCTCCACAGGTAGGATAATGTACAGTGATAAAAATAGAAGGCAGAAGAGTAGGTAATCAGATATCAGATGATAATCAGGTGGCAATGATCGATGATGTTTGCAACCATAATACATTCTTGTTCAGAAAGAGACAAATCATGAGACAAATCTTAATATGAAGATATTCTCCCTCCCTCTTATTCAGCCAGAAGAAGCAGGTTTGGTTAAGCCAGGATAGATTCTAGGCCATGAGTGGGAATGGGATGAAAAGTTTTTCTTTTTTTTAAGATATTCATTCATTCATTCATTCAGTCAGTCAGTCATTTATGAGAGAGAGAGAGTGAGAGAGAGCAAGAGAGGGAGGGAACCGCTAGGGAGGGAAGAAGAGGGAGAAGCAGGCTCACCATTGAGCAGGGAGCCTGATGCAGGGCTTGATCCCAGGACTCTGGGATCATGACCTGAGCCAAAGGTAGATGCTTAACCAACTGAGGCACCCAGGCGCCCCTATTTTTTATTGTCATAGTATGGATCCAAGTTGCTTTTTATATTGTGTTTGTATATTGAGAGAGAGAGAGAGAGAGAGAGAGAGAGAGTGTGTGTGTGTGTGTGTGTGTGTGTAGAATTTATTTCATTCCAGTTTTGGTGTCCAAGACTGGCTTTAGGAGAAACTTACACAGTAGAAGCCAATTTCCAAAGTGTTTAAGACTACTTTGTTAGGGTTTTTGGTCTTTTCTGATGTAATTTGTCCTTGAAAGAGAAACCAACATGGAGAGTTGGGAGTGCCATCACCTTGTAAAGTTATTTGTTTTGTTTTTTTCTTCCATAAGTAATGTCTTACTAGTCTAACTGAGCTTAGGCATAAAGCTTGGTATAGTCGTGCTTATTCTTGGGGAATGATGAACTCTTTTAGTCATGTTCTAAGGAGGAAAGGATTTTGTGCTGTCGTTTGGTTCCCAGCAAGGGTAAGAGTCTAAGCTAAAAATTAAACTAATAGTGGGTGTCCCCATGGCATTTTGCTTATAAACCTTATTGATTCTGCCCTACTAGATCAGGTAACCTGTCATCTATAAATAATGCATATCTGATTAGAGCAAACTTATGACTCTTTTTAGTTAGAATAGAGTTGTGCCCAAAATTACTTTAAACGAAGATCCCTTATGTTGGGTTTAGGATACTTAATTCTGCTTTAAGGTTTTGCAATGAAGACATCTGCAATTTGGCAATTCAAATTCCTATTTGTAAAATATTTCCTAAAGTAGGCTTCTGAAAGTTAGAGATTATGATAATTACCTCTGGACATCTCTCTATATTTCCCTTGTAGAGTTAGCACATTTTACAATTTCTATTTAATAAACGTCATTCTCTCATCATCCAGTTAAGTGTGCTGTCACAATGAATCTGGAAGCAAGTCCCAAGCTGAGCTTTATTTCCTTTCTACATTTGTTTACATTCTGACCCCAATTTTATTTGCAAAAATTATTTATGAAGCTCTTTTTTCCCCCTTCTTGCTTGTGAAGCAGCTCGTGGGTCTGTAAGCCGTAGAGTAGTGTTCTCATCATGCATATATTTAGCATCCTAATCTCTGCAACCAGTTTTAGCTGCTTGTTATACTTTTCTTGACATTTTCTTGTATGCTTTTTGACATCTGCTTGCAAACTCCTGCAGCCTTTTCAATCCTGATATTCACTTGTTTCATCTGATGTTGTTATCATTCTCCTTAGATATGCAGATGTGTTGCTTTCCTTCCAGTCCTGTCCCTTCAGTCTTGCTAGAAAGACTGTTCTGTAGACCCACCCCCATTGCTTGTCGATTTGTTTGTTTCTCTGCTTGTTTATTGTTACACTGTTTTCTGTCTCAGACCTCTAGCATTGCACTCCTCCTTTGAGGACCGAATGCTTTCAGTTGACTTTTTAATGCAACCCATTTGAAAACACACATGGCAGAACTCTGTTTCACAGGAGCACGAAAAGCCTCATGGAATGAAGCCTTGTCAGAAACGATTTTATAAACTTAAATAATTAGCAAGCTAAGGTGCTGTCTCATCACATGGCATCACTTTGTGTCAGCCATCTTCCTTTCTGGTCATCAAAACTGATTTAATTGTTTATTTGCCTCTAATACCATATAGATCTATGACATTATCTGGGTGTTTGGTAATGAACCCGAGTATAGTGCAGTGCTTTCCTCAGATCTCTGAATATTTCAAAAGGCAGAATCTTTTGTCTGTCTGGAAATGTACCCCCCCTTGTTACGCAGTTTATATCTTTGGAAGAGATGCCTGCAGGGATGCATCCATGATTTCAGGTAAGCCGAGCAAGGTCTGGAGACCC
Source organism: Mustela nigripes (assembly GCF_022355385.1). Classification (NCBI taxonomy): domain Eukaryota; kingdom Metazoa; phylum Chordata; class Mammalia; order Carnivora; family Mustelidae; genus Mustela; species Mustela nigripes. The sequence goes on along the minus strand of NC_081568.1, from coordinate 112,719,846 downwards.
TGGAATCATCCCACATAGGGACTCAATGAAGCACAGAAGTTCAGGTCTAATGCTAGATGTCTAATTCCTGAAACAAAAGCTCTCTTGCATCTATGTTCCAATTTTCAGAAGACATTTGGGTAGTAGTTAATTGGTAAAAATCTGTCAGTGCTGAAGGTGAAGCCGTAAGAAGTTCAGTTTTCATCGATGCCGAATGGTGCAATGTCTCGCACATAATACTTAAGTCAGTAGCTTAACCGCCCCTGTATATTTTATGCACGATGAAGTACCAACACAGCACTTTGAAGTGTTTCGGTAACTCTGTATTTGGATTGAGTTCGAACGAGCAAAATATTTTTTTCTAGTAACGTTAATTAAAAGAAATAGTTGTGGACATGATGTTGTCTCTATTCAAGTCACTGATAAATGGCACATGATATTTTGACTTTATTTTTGATATCAGACGTTGGATTAGAGGGCTGATCTGAATTACTGAGAGATTAAAAAAATTGTAAACAGTCTGGCCTTAAAAATACACTATCCCACAACCATGATAAAATCTTTCATGTGTAAAGTTAAGTAACATTTTTTGAATATATCAGATTTTGGACACTGTCTTTACTATCCCTGATGAAAACAACAACAAAAAAACAAGCTTTAAAGGCATAGTTTTCTGGGAAAATTGATGCCTTCCTGGATCTTTAAATACTGAGCTAAGTACATGAGTTATTGAGGTGAAATAAGTTGCTTTCAACAGTTGTTAATATATCATTAATAATCATACATGCAATAAATAACAACACATGAGTTATTTCCTAAGAGATATATGACTGCAAATTGCAGCAACAAATCACAGCGTGTGTAAAGAATGCTCATTACTCTAGTGTGTACAGAAGCTGTTTTAACAACTGTATTCTTTATGGAGAAGCTCACCCTAATTAGCCTTGCAGATTCCTTAGGGAATGTGTGCGGAATGTTTGACATTGTGATGCTGTAGCTAAAGTGGGGGAGGAAGGTAGAATTTCTGCGCCTAGAAAGCACCAGGCCACAAGCCTGGCTTTCTACTCAGTCACTTGTTTTAATGTATGCATTGTGGTGAAAGTAAGTAGCCTTTTCAAACAAGTAGATAATAAGGGTGTTTGGAATTAAATGACTAATTAAATCAATATTAAATATGTAAACTAGACAGCGATATGGACTAACGTGTTTTTTTTCCCCCCCAAGTGGTGCCCTTCCATTATAATAGGTGCATAAACCAACCGTACGTCTATATGGGCTTGCACACCAAGATTTGTAGCCACAAATGTAATAGGAGCACACTGGCTAGTCTCTATTGTATTTGAAAGCTAAGTGGACTATACATTTAAAAAAGAAGAAGAAGAAAAAGTAAGGTTGAAGCAAACAAAAAAGCAGCATGTTTTTTTCCCCTTTCAATGAAACATTATATGCGGATTCTGCTGCTCTATTAGCTTATAGCTTGTTACTAAATCAGACCTTTCCTGCAGTGAAAAAAATTGCATCTTTTCGTTGTAATCCTTGACAGCTTAAAGTTTAATGGAGGCAGTTTTTTTTTTTTTTTTTTTAAGGTATATAATGGGTTGACACCATGGAAGGCTGCTGAGAGCTCACAAACTCAGAAATAGCATGAAATGCAATAAGAACAAGCTCTTGCTGGTTTTTTTTTTTTTTATCATAATTTCCTACTCTTGATAGAGAAAGCAAGTGGAGAAAACAGTTTTATGTTCTCTTAAAGTAAGTTGTTTGTCTCATCCCAATCAAATGATTCTCTCCTTCCCTGGAAGAGTTTGAGTGGGGATTTGCTTAAAATGTACGAATAAGGTAATACAGCCATTAATAGAAACTATATCTCTACCTCTGAGTACTAGTCAGTAGAAGACAACCGGCCAAGACGAGAACTCAATGAAAGGGGCAGATTTCCCTCTTCTGGACAACAGAAGCAGGGTAAAGTAAACCATCACTGGCTGACAGTGTTGCCCTTGACACCCAGAGGTTATGCTTGGTTCCATTTCAATTTACAGATTCCAGAATACCATCTCCAGATAACACATGCTCAGGACTGTGGTTGAGGAGGGTTCAGAGATTACACCTGTAGCAGGCTTTAAAAGTCTTGACAGTTGGCACCAAGATTCTTCTGGGGAGGAGATAACAAGGGTTTATCTTGGTTTGGGTCCTCTTGATTTGGGATAATTCTCTGACAAATGCTTAAGAGTGATGGTGTGGGCTGGGGTGATAAGTCAAACTTTAAGGGAATATAATGGCTACAGGAAAGAAAACAGATGGATTACTGTGTAAAAATTAATAAGTATATGAGGGGCTGGAAAAGGGGAGCAGAAGAAGGAGAGGAAAAGTATAGTTGAGAAATATAATGTGGTACAAATTTTTTCTTTTACCAGCCAAACTGTGTACTATTGAATTTCTGTGGACAGTCACATTATAAAACCTGTTTCTCTACAACATTCAGTAAAATCTGCCCCATACACATAAAACACTTTGTGTGGGTGGTACTTTATTAGAAAATAAAGAAGGGAAAAATGAAACACAGAGGTGATAGGTGATGACAGAGTATTCAGCAAGCTGTAACTAGTGTAAGAAGTAGCTCTAGGAAGGCAAGATGTGAGAAGGTAGAACAGTATCCGGAGGTGAGGCAGGAGGAATTTGTTTTCAATGTGCCTACTTCACACCTCCACTGGAGAAAATATTTACTTGTATCTTGAGTCTTACTTTATATTGTTCCATTATACTTTCTGAGATCTTTCTTAGGATTCTGTGAAGTTCAGTACAAGTGTGACACATTGTGGGGTGGTAAAATTTATGATCATGGAAATGCTGATATTAATGAACTTTCTGTGTTTTGAGAGTAAATTGTAATGGTAGTGTTCAGGATGAGTGATTGTTCTCAGCAGTTAAGATGGTGCTTAAATGTTGAAATAAACAGTGGGTTAATTAAAACAGTGGCTCAGTGGGTTAAATCCTCTGCCTTCAGCTTGGGTCATGGTCCCAGAGTCCTGGCATCAAGCCCCATGTTGGGCTCTCTGCTCAGCAGGGAGCCTGCTCCTCCTCTCTCTCTGCCTGCCTCTGCCTACTTGTAATCTCTCTCTCTGTCAGATAAATAAATAAAATCTTAAAAAAAAAAAAATTCCGTGGCTATCCATTTTATTGCTTGGTCTTCCATTTCTCATTTTGTTTTTTGAGTCTCTTTTATTCTTAGTTAATGTAGTTAAAACATTGGCAATTTAGTTTAGTTTTGTTTTGTTTTGCTTTTTTGCTAAAACTATCATTATTTTCATGTTACTTCAATAATATTTCATGTTGTTATGTTATAGTTTATTCTGGTCTCTATTTATTTTTCATTTTTCTTTGTTACCTCCTTGCTCTACCAAATTTCAGCTAAGTTTCTTCTTTTAGTTCCCTTGTGTAATGCTAAGGTATTCAGTTGAGCTTTTTTTCTTAATGCAAGTGTTTGTAGTATAAGCAATAAATAAAATACTATTCATCATGGAATTTTTAAAAAAAAGACTGGAAAAAGCAAATGGGGAAACTAACATTTAGTTAGAAGGTAATGAATATATCAAGGAATTTTCTAAACAGATACTCTCATATTTTCAAGGGCTTTTCATTAATTTAATAAACCTTTATGAGAACTTTGAACCAAACAGTATTTTTAAAAATTTTTTAATTTTTTATTAACATATAATGTATTATTAGCCCCAGGGGTACAGGTCTGTGAATCTCCAGGTTTACACACTTCACAGCACTCACCAGGCACATAACCCTCCCCAGCGTCCATTACTACCACTCTCTCCCTTCTCCCCTCCCCGCAGCAACCCTCAGTTTGTTCTGTGAGATTAAGGGCCTCTTTTGGCCAAACAGGATTTTAAATACATAATCAGTACTCATGGTTCTAGACTTTGATTGCTCAGAATTTGAACTTTCAAATTTAAACCATGTTTTTCTTACTTTTTTTTTAGAAGTTTTATTTATTTTTATAATTTTTTATTTTTTATAAACATATATTTTTATCCCCAGGGGTACAGGTCTGTGAATCACCAGGTTTACACACTTCACAGCACTCACCAAAGCACATACAAATCCGGTTTTGTTAAAGTTTGGGTGCAACTTTGCACAAATTTTTTAAAAAATGTATCAGCAGGTGTAAATCAAATCCTAATTAAATTTTGATTTAGGATTTATGCTCTTCAGTGCTTATCTGCATCCAGTGCTGAAGTTTACATTTTAAAATACTTTTGAATATCTTTTGTTTTCAGAATTGTTAAAACTTTGAGGATATACTGTGTTGACACACAATGTTACATTAGTTTCAGGTGTACAACCTAGTAGTTCAGCAACTCTGTATTTTATGCTGTACTCACCACAAGTGCAGCTACCATCTGTCACCATGCAAAGCTATTGCAATGTCATAGTCTATATTCTCTATTCTGTACTTTCCATTCCTGTGACCTGCTCATTCCACAACTGGAATCCTTTATCTCCTACTCCCCTTTGCCAATTTTGCTTACCCACCCCCAAACTTCTTGCAACCATCAGTTCTCTGTATTTGTAGGTCTGATTCTGCTTGTTGGTTTGTTCATTTGTTTCATTTTTAGATTCTACATGTAGGTGTAATCATGTGGCACTTGTTTTTCTTTGACTTAATTTATTTAGCATTATACCCATTAGGTCTATCCATGCTGTCGCAAATTGCAAGATCTCATCTTCTTTTTTTTTTTTAAGGGCTGTGTAATATTTCAGCATGTGCACATGTGTGGATGGGCGCATGGGCACATATACACAGCACATCTTTTTCCATTCGTCTCTTGATGGGCACTTTTGTTTTTCCTATATCTTGGCTATTATAAATAACACTGCAATAAACATAGGGGGGTATATATCTTTGAGAATTGGTGTTTTCATTGTCTTTGGGTAAATACCCAGTAGTGGAATTATTTCATCATATAGTAATTGTATTTTTAGTTTTGAGAGGAACTGCCTACTCTTTTCCATAGTGGCTCTACCAATTTACATTTCTCCCAACAGCATGCACAAACTCCTTTTTCTTCACATCCTCACCAACATTTGTTATTTCTTGTCTTTTTGACTGTAGCCATTCTGACAAGTATAAGGTGATAACCTCATTTTAAAATGATCATAAAGTTAAAAGAAAATTTGAGGGCATCCCTTGGCCTCTAATTTATGATAAGCAAATGTAATTGGATAAAGCACAAATATGTACTGAACACCTACAGTGTTCAAAGTGCTCTACCAGCTTTGGGTGTGATAGGATGCTGAAAAGACATGAACTTCAAACTGAACTAATTTCTGTAGCCCAATATGAGAAATTATTCATTTTAATGCATTGTACTATAAGGAAGGAAACAAAGTATTTGAAGAGAGCTAAAAGACTAGTGCATCAGGCAAGGAAGATTATATCCAGTTGCTGGGAAGGCTTCCCAGAGCTGTGCTAGACTTTGATGGAGAGTATGTGGAAATGGAAAGATGATTTAAAAAGGGCTTAAAAGATATCCAGAGCATGTGGACAAAGACAAGCATATGGGTATCCTGGTGCATCCACAGGAAAAATAGGTACTTCATGAGAATACTGAACCCTTCATGGGAAGTGATGGGCAGAAACCATTGGGAAAATGGGTGAAGGGATAAATGCTCTGCTGATAAATTTGAACCACATTTTGTTGGAAATGGAGAATCCTTGCAAGTTCATGAGCAGAGAAATCAGTGCTAAAGCTATGGTGTACAAAGATTAATGTGGCACTAGTGCATAAAAAATTGGGATGGGATAATTTATTTGTAAAAGATTTTTAGTGGCCTGAATAGTGGCACAGATTTCTCCCACTTTTGGTGTAACCAATTTTGATGTGATTTCACATTGAGTCAAGAACCCAATAAATACTCATATTCAATTAAATGTTTATAACTTATAAAAAGCAGTCCCATCTTTTGGGGACAGAGAGGTTGTCCTCCACCAGCATGAAGAACAACTGATCAGACAGCAAGCCTTTCTTCAATGATTTCTTAATACTATTTAAAACATATTTAGAAAGAGATAAGTAGGCATGATTAAAATAGGACACTAAAGTCACAATCTCTTGGAGCTGTCTAGGTGTCAGTGATTATGCTAGGCACATTATATGAATTATAATATTTAATCTTCAAAACTATTCCAGGAGGCCAGCATGTTGTTCCTATTTCATAGATTTGGAATGCTAAGGCTTTGATAAGGAAGGTGAAAAGACCAGCCTACAAGTATAATATTTACCTTAAAGTCATATATTGCTAGAAATCCACTGGTGTGTATTGAATAGGGACCATGAATGAGATAATTATTTCAGGAAAAAATGCAAATGCAAGACACAGTTAACAGTAATACCTATGATTTACTGAGCACTGACTCTGCCAGTGTGCTGGATGGGTTGCAGATAGCATCCCTGGACTGCTAAGTTAGACTCAAGTACCATTGTCACATCTACAGTATGACTGCGAATCAGTAATATAAGGATGCTTTTCAGGGGGATATGGACAAATGGGACATGGGATTTTATGACGTGTGAACTCCAAATAGGAAGCCTTCTCCTTGGTTTATTTTGGTCAGGCCTTTAGTATGTTCCATTTTGAGGGCCAAAAACAAACAGAATATAGAGAAAACAGGGTTTAGAGAAAAAGAACCAAGTGATTAAGTTGGCAAAAAATATTTCCTCTGAGAAACAGCAGGACTGAAAGTCAGCATTAACATGTTTCAGTGCTGCATTTTGTACTACATGGCTATGTAACTTCGGAACTCATTATTTATCTTTTGCATCTTAATTTCAAATCTATAAAACCTGTTTTATAGTTACATTAACAAAGTAAATGTAAATGTTGTTGAACGATGGGTATCATCCTAGGCATTATGGACGTAGGAAGGGGATTTTTTTTTCTGTTTTTAAAACTGTTTATTAAGTAAACTACAAATTCAACTAAAATTAGAGAAAAAAATGAAAATAAACCCCTATAGAATAGCAATAAGATCTAGTAATTAAAATTTTGCCATTTAAAAAATATCAGAGATGACATTTAAAAAAATTTTAAAATCATGAATAATACTTAATTATTGCTTGACAAGGATCAATTTGGCAACTTTATTATTTTTTTAATTCGATTGGCCAACATGTAGTACATCATTAGTTTCAGAGGTAGAGTTCAATTAATTCATCAGCTGCATATAACACACAGTGCTCATCACATCCTGGGCTCTCCTTAATGCCCATCACCCAGTTTCCTCATTCCCCCACCCATCTCCCCTTCTGCAACCCTCAGTTTGGGGATTTTTTGCCACCAAGGAAGTGATGTGTACAAAGAGATCAGAGGAAAGGGCAGACATGGAGCATTCAGGGAACTGTAGGTATGTAATTTGTTAAGACAGGAGTGGTGAATGTTGGGGCATTTTGAGAAGTGAGGATGACAGGTTAGTGCTTAAAAAAACTGAGAGCAGCTATGGGGCACCTGTGTGGCTCAGTGGGTTAAGCCTCTGCCTTCAGCTCAGGTCATTCTCTCAGGGTCCTGGGATCAAGCCCAGCATCAGGCTCTCTGCTCAGGAGGGAGCCTGCTTCCCCCCCTCTCTCTGTGCCTGCTTTCTGCCTACTTGTGATCTCTGTCAAATACATAAATAAAATCTTTTTTAAAAAAGATTTTATTTATGTATTTGATAGAGGGAGAGCATGAGAGGAGAGAGGTCAGTGGGAGAAGCAGACTCCCTGCTGAATAGGGAGCCTGATGTGGGACTCGATCCCAGGACTCCAGAATCATGTCTTGAGCTGAAGGCAGTTGCCTAACCAACTGAGCCACCCAGGTGCCCCTAAGTAAAATCTTAAAAACAAAAACAAAAACAAAAACAAAAACAAAAAAACCAAGAGCATCTATATATAATAGTAGTTAAGAGTATGGGCTCAGGAACCAGATGATTTACATTCAGATTCTCCTATACTCTTTACTTGTTGAAGAACACTGGGCAAGCTAATGAATGAATGTCTCTTAAACTCTATTTCTTTATCTGTGAAGTGGGCACAATAATGGCCCTACCTCTCACATTATTGTGAGGATTAAATAAATTACTCCTGTTGAAAAGAAGAGGCCACCACTCAGTATCTAAAATGAAGGGCTGAATGTACTGCTTGGTAAATAGAGGAGAATTGTTCTTTAAAAACATAGTCTCTCTGAACATACTATCAGGGATTGAGGAAGTATAGAGCTCTGGGATTGGCAAACTTTCAGAAAGCAATGGAAGGGTGGCTCTTGGAGTGTGATTCTTACAGCACGGCTGACTCTAAGAAGCATGGTTCCTAGAATGAGGCTGGTACTGATTGAGACCTGAGTCACTCATGACTTAGCTTTCAGAAGTATGGTTACAGACTACTGTCTAGTTTAAGTGCCTGAAAAGGATGGGCTCAAAATTGGTTCTAGAGGTTACTTGCTACTGTGACCAAAGGATAATTAGTCTTTTTTTTTCTTGCATATATAGTATAGGAACATCATTTCAATTGAGTAGTGCCTTTGCATTAAGTGTTATATTACTAGTCTTTCTATTAATTGTTTGAGTGGATTGAGAACTACTTTTTTTCCCCACGTAATCAGGAAGAGGATTGTTGTTGTTTCTGTCCTGAAAACAATGGAGATTCTCTAGTAAAGGATTTTTAGTAGTGGAATGATGTGATTAAATTTGTCATTAAAAAAAAAAAAAACATCTCTAGTGTATGAAGGTCAATGAGAAAAAATATATACATAAAGACTCTATTTCTCTGATTTTATGTGTATCAGAAGTGTTGATCTCAGATGTATTTTCTATGGAGTCATAGTGGTTAAAAAAAAAAACTGAGGAAAAGGATTAAATGTTACTTTATATAGCTTTGTGGCAAAAACACCTCCCTCACCAATTTTTACCAATAAAAATAACTCACTTGGAAGTTCCAAGGGATTTTCACATTCAGGGGGTAAAAGGGAAATCAACTAATGCTCTAGTCTAAATTAAATGAAAATTCATTATCCAAATTATTGTTGAATTTGAAACAGGTGTTCCCTTCCTCCTTAGGAAAATAAGAAATGAGAAAACTGCCACAGAGTTGTTACTGATTTAAAGGGTTCTTAAATTGAAGAAAAAGTTAAATCCTAGTGCTGTACTTCTAAGTTCTTTGAGGAAATCCTCTTTAATAAAGAGAATTTATAGAACATCAGAGAGAAAAGAAATTACCAAAAAAGGAATGAGTCATTTATAATATTTGGGCCTGCCCATATGGTTGGCCAAATAATAGGGGATTGCAGGGCTACCAGTTTCAAAATAAAATCTTGATTTATTAGTTGGCACCTCTCAAATAATTGTGTCTCTAGTGTCCATGGGAATTTGGAAATGCCTGATTCCATCTCTAAAAGGAAGATGGAGATTAAAAATCCAGGACAGCTGTTGGGAGCCTTCTCAGAGGGTTCTCATTCTATTGCCTAAAAAAGGAGCACAGAAAGAAAATTATTACATACGAATCTGTTGGTAGAAATTGATCTTCACAAAACTCAGCTGTTTTCGTGTAACTGTAAGAACGCCCATGAGGTTTGAATAAAAGCAGACTTTCCTCTTATACTGACCTCACTTAGAAGAGATTCAAAGGATCAGTGTATTCTCAGAAATCTCAAACTGACCGCTTACAATAACACAGTTTGATGTATAATTCCCTAAAGAAAAAGATCACTAGCATGTATCTTTATTTTCTTGCAGCATCCCACTTCTGGAAGCATAATGCTCCATGATATTCCCAACGCTTTCATGATAGGGTGAGAAAGAGACAGTCTGAGAAGCATTGCATGGAAGTGGAACATACTTAACACCCAAATCTGATTTCAGTAAATAATCCTGGACCCAGGAAATCAAGTTTTCAAAATCAAGTTCTGTAGGTTGCCCTTCACACAAGTTGAGTGTGCCTGTCCTTAGCCTACCCTATGTTTCCCAACAAAAGGTAATCACGTTTTAACTGTCTGGCAGGGCAAGTAAAATTTAAATGGAATTAATGGAGTATTGGCAGTGTGGTAAAATTTTACATTGGAATGTGATGAAGTTGAGGCAAGCATTCTGCCTTTAAACTAGCTACATACTGCAATAGTTTCCATGGGTGTAGATTGTGGAAACCAACAAATTAAGGAAGGGTGAGTGCCTCATTTTGAATCTGCCATAACTGACACCTTTAGATGGAGTAGAAAATAGATCCATCATATCCAAACTTACCACTGAGAGTGTGGTCATTTTAACATGAGATACGTGCTAAGTGCACTGTTGAACAGTGAATATTTAACAAATGTCACAGAAGAGTGGCATTAGGAGGCAAAGAGTTGTTAAGACAGAGGATAAAGTTCAAAGTCCATAGAATGTCTCCAGGACTAACTCCTACTTTAATCTCCAGCTTCATGCACCACTAACCTCCCACATTCAAACTCAGGATTCCAGCTGTTACCAGACACTATCTGTTCTGAATGTCCCCTCTTCCTCCTCTTCCTGCATTGCCTTATTTTTTTTTCATTTTTTTTTACTTTTTTTTTTTTTTTATTTTTTTTTTGTTTTTTTTTTTAATTTTTTTATTTTTATAAACATATATTTTTATCCCCAGGGGTACAGGTCTGTGAATCACCAGGTTTACACACTTCACAGCACTCACCAAATCACATATTCTTCTCGTACCCACTTAAGCCCCCATGTTGCATCACCACTTCCTCATATCAGGGAGATCATATGATAGTTGTCTTTCTCTGCTTGACTTATTTCACTAAGCATGATACGCTCTAGTTCCATCCATGTTGTCGCAAATGGCAAGATTTCATTTCTTTTGATGGCTGCATAGTATTCCATTGTGTATATATACCACATCTTCTTTTCATTTTCAGTAACCTAGAGTCACCCCTGATGTACTCCTGTTTCTCCCCCCACTGAGTTAGGTGGCTCTTCTCTATATTACAGCTACTCTGTACTCTGTATTCCTCATTATAATGTTTATCCCACAATTAATAATTTTCATATTACATAACTATTTCCCCCATGAGACCCTCTCCTTCTAAGGAACAGTAACATTAACTTTCTAGTTCACCATTGCATCAAAGGCTTTTGTTGGTCCTGTGTATGGCACTTGGTAAGAACCCCAAATAATTACTGATGGAATAAAGGCTTATATTTGAAGGATATATAAGTTGATCAAGTGCTTTAAATTTTTTTTTTTTATTTATTTGACAGAGAGAGATCACAAGTAGATGGAGAGGCAGGCAGAGAGAGAGAGAGAGAGAGAAGCAGGCTCCCTGCTGAGTAGAGAGTCCGATGCGGGACTCCATCCCAGGACCCTGAGATCATGACCTGAGCCGAAGGCAGCAGCTTAACCCACTGAGCCACCCAGGGGCGCTGATCAAGTGCTTTAAATTAAGATATTCATAGGTAAATATTGCCTTATCCACCTTATCGATGGTCACTTGAGTTTTGGCCTGGTTCTTAGACCCAGAGGTGGAGGATTACAACAGTATCCCATCCAAAATGTCTTTTATAGAAGCGATTAAATCAAGTTTGATATTGTAATGATGTACAGTCAGTTAAATCTGTTGACTCATTTTATGAATCTGTGTCATTCAGTAATTTCTCTGTATCTGTATGAAGTTTAGAAGCCATAGTTTTAGATAAAGCTTTCGCTTTATTTTGATTTGAGGAAATATGACCTTCTGGAAATACATAATTTTCAAAAGTACAAATATGGAAATGCTTTATTCCAATTTTCTGGAAGGAATAATGATTTTTTTTTAGAGCATGTTTTTTTTTAAGTAGATGATAATGAATGTAAATCATTCGACAAAACAATATGAGCTTATTTTCACATTTGTTTGGGATTAAACTGCATCCATAAACTGCTTCCACATGTATGTTAATTAACTCTGCAACGAACCAGCCCTACTTTGAGGATTATAGACAAAAGCTTTATGAAATCCTACCTTTTCAGTTCAACATTTATCATATTTCTGGTCATTAGGGCTCAGTTATGAGTATTGTGGGGTTTCTTTTGGCCCAGGACATTGGTAATAGGACATGAAATCTTTCCCTTGGAGATAAAAAGATGGAACACAAACCAGCTTGATGTAGATCCACAGTTAATATTATTTGATAGCTGCCAGTAGTGAATATAAAATTTATGGTTTCCTAGCAAATAAATATTAATTTTTTTTAAAAAAGTTACTTTTGCATCAGCATTAAAGAGTGTCATTGCTAGGAGTTGCAGAAGGCCAGAGTTTGAGTAGGCATTTAACAATATATGCACCTCTAGGACTAGGAGTAATTTTAGAAAGGTTACTTTGATGACTTCAGGAGGTTATAATATGCCTAAGCCCTACTTGGACAGGCTTATTTATATTGATGCTTACTTGTAATTGCGGAAGAGTAAAATGAAAAGGAACAACTGCTTTTTGTGTGTATGTGTGGTGTTTGTGTGTGTGAGAGAGAAATTCATCTTTTAAATACGGGCACTGTTTATAACTGCAAATTGGTAGAGAAATAGATCTATTATTTATCCTAAGACTGTTTGCTCACTGTGTTACTGTTGTGTTTCATTTTGCTTTGGACTAAATATGTTAATAAAAATTTTAAGAATTTTAAGAATACTTAGTTCTACTTGGTTTGAAATACAGGTCAAATCCTTCAAGATAGCAGTATAACTCAGTTTCCATCATATTTCTGTAATTGTTCTAATGATTCAGGTAATAATTATGAGCAAATAATGCCAGTGATAAAACTTACCAATAGCTTTTAAGTTTCTCAGATTACAACAGTATCCCAGAATTCCCATTGGTGTTCTGTACTTTCATTTATACATTCATTCAACAAGAGGTCATACCAGATACCATGCTAGCTGCTAGTTATATACAGACATGAATAAATGAAGGCAGTATGTTACTTTACTTCACAGAGCTTTCAGCATAGTATGGGTGTGTGTTTATAATTAAAAATTATGAAAACTTTTGTGGAAGATATTAAAAGGATCTTTGAGATTAAGAGTAATTTACCTAATTTAGTTTGAGGACTAGGCAAGGCCTCTAGCATTTGCACTCTTGAATTTGATTGCCTCACTATGCTATTAATAACATTTACTTGGCTTCACAGATACTTAATAATAAGGAAGAATGTTTTGTCCTCAAATGTGCACACTCATAATGGCTTTGGCGTATTTCTTTCTGTAGTGTATTGGCTACTGGCCAATATAAATGATTCAGAAAATACTAGGGCAGTTGAAAATGAAAGGGAGAAGTTGTGTAAAGTAACTAGCTCTTTGTGTTGCCCTCTCCCCTACATACACATTGATTAGCTTCCACATATTTATTAGAGATATGGAGATGTTATTATATAATCTTGAAGTTAACCTACATAGGAATAACTCAAAAACCAAATCTAATCTCCAACTGCAAGCTTCAGGCTTTTTATTTGTTTTACTAATTGATGTAAATGGAATTACTGGGTTAATATTGGCACAGTGAATATTTTTGTCCTAATACACAATTCTATCATTATTTTATCTTTGTCTATAGAAATACTATTTGTGCATGGAAATACTACATTGTGTCAATGACATGTTTTGATGGTAAAAAATAAATAGAGGGATTGAACATTTATAGATTGTAGTAACCTAAGGAAAAATGAATCTTTCTTATTTTATCTCAAACACTTTTACATTTGAAGCATATTTTCCTTTTTGGTGTGAAAAAAATCTACCAAGTTATTGCCCATCTCTATGTTGTTTCAGAGTGTGAAATGAATAAATATCAATCATACTGTTTTGTTTAATGAATACTTTGGATTGAGATAAGGGGTGGAGTGTTGAGACAAATTTCAGTCCCTGTGAGTTTCTCCACTTTATAAAATTATATACACCTGTAGAACTAATACAATGAAGGGAAAGAAAAAAAAAAAAAACAAAACGGGGTCATAATTGCTATCATCCACCCCAGAAAGAAAAGACATTTATCTTATCAGACCATAAGGATCCACTGAAATAGGTCTGAAAGGGTCTGAAGCTGCTGACAAAACCACAACACTGGGCCCAATTAACAATACCCATTTTTAATTAACAGTTGCTGACTCTTTGCCATTGAAATATTCACGCTCTAGGTGTGAAATGGCAACCCCCATTTGTCATATCTGTCAAAATTAATTTTGAAATCCCATGGTCTTCCTTCCACAGGATAAAAGTGAATAACTAGAGCATACTTCCTACCTGCCAGAAGTTCAGTTCCGGGACAAAGACTAGGAAAACAGAACCTAGAAAACTGCTGAGGTCAGCTCTAATAGTACAACTCTTATAAATTATTTTCATAACATTCCTGGTGCTGCAGACTATGCCAATATATGCAGATATTCCATACTTTGGGAGAGGGTATGAAGGGCATTTTGACAGTTTTTAACCTTAATTCTTTTTAAAATTTTTTCATTCAAAAAATGTATTAAGCACCTCATATGTCTTAAACTCTAACCCAGGCATATCTTTTAATCCTGAGCTCACATACTTGAACAGGACAGTGTGCTCTGGGGGACATCACAATGTAATAAAGAAGGAAAAACTGCTAAGTTTCTGTATATGTATATATTATGATTGAGAGTATGATCTCTTTAGAAGGATATGAAAGTATACAAACATCATTGATAGCATGGCTGAGAAGGAAGTTTAAAAGAGGTTAAAGAGCATACAAGCTATTGATTCCAGGGTAAGACTTGCTGCGAATGGGGTCTTTTGTACATGAAAAGTCTAGTTGGATTCAGCAATAATAATAGAATCATTTTGTGTATGTATTTAACATTTAATATAATTTTTTGAAAACAAATAACATATACTCTACTTTTCTGATTGGATCCTTCCAGTGATCTTACGAAGTAGATAGTATTGCCTTTGTTATAAAAATGGAAAAAAAAAATTTCAGATACCTAGTTGACCATGCTAAAGTTAAGGAGTTGGTAAGCAGCAGAGCCAGAGCTAGAATGATCAATTGACACATTAATTCATGAATTCACTTATTGAGTATGTATGTTCTGAGGTAATGGGGATTGAAAATAGATAAATAAAGCCAATGCCTGATCTCAAAGCATTTACTTCTGGCAGAGGTAGAAGTTGTGTTATGAGAAATAATGATAAAGAGGTAAAAATACAGTATGCGTATCGTACCTTGTGCCAGGGGAGCACAGATAAAAGAATGAGTGCTGAATTCTTCTTGTGGGGATTGAACATTACAACAGAAAATGACATTTTCTGACCCATTTCATGATTTCCCCCGAAGTGTCAGCTGCCTTTGTCCAGCCTATGTAAAACACAGGTATCATTAGAGGTGGGGGGAAAGAAAAAGGGATCTAAAAATTTTGCATTGTTCCAGTGCTCGAGAAGCTTATATTCTAATTAAAGAACAAAATGTCACCTTTGAAGTAGAAGAAAAGCTGTGGAGTTGTCAGGGCTGTAATCATTGACTAGCTCTCTAGCTAAACAAAAGGGAGAATGAACAGTGGAGCATGGAGAAACCATGTCATTCCCAGTCACTGGGGAATTCACTATGACTAAAGGGAGAATTAAGCTGAGTGGGTCAAGGATAAAAGCAAATCGAAGGAGATTCAACACAAAAGAAGTCACCTGGAAATTTGTTTAAAACACTGCACTATGTTTCAGGTGGGAAGAGATGGGCAAGATAAAATCCGTGCAAGATTTAATTGATATTAGAGCTATGTTTTTCCAAATTCTGACACAAAAGCACAGATAAAGAGAAATACTACCCAGAAATTTGAGGCTTGATGAAGAAGACATATATTAATAATTAATTTAATGATAACTCTTTCCCTTCATTTTATATGTTAAAATGCTAGTAAATACAGGTAGGCAAAAGAAAAAAATCACATTCATACTTTTCCCACTCTTAACTGGAAACACACACATTTAGTTGATTATATTATATATTATTTAACACAAGTATTTCCATACATTGGCCCAGACTTTATTTTTAATGGTTACCTATCATTTATTATATCTATGTACTGTGTATTGTATAATCAGTCAGTTCTTTTAGGGCTAAAGAGCATACAAGCTGTCAACACCAGGGTAAGACTTGCTGCAGCGGAAGGACGTACATTGGA
This sequence comes from Mustela nigripes, assembly GCF_022355385.1. NCBI lineage: Eukaryota > Metazoa > Chordata > Mammalia > Carnivora > Mustelidae > Mustela > Mustela nigripes. The sequence continues at coordinate 112,703,690 of NC_081568.1, read as the reverse complement.
AACTATTATTGTAATGATGAGTATTCTTGTAGCTAAATCTTTCATACTTTCATGATTGTTTCTTTATGATAGATTTCTGGAAATATAACTAAGATCAATAAGTAATAAATATGTGAACATTTTTGGTAGGTATGATCAATTTTCTTTTAAAATGTACTAATTTACATCCATTTTCGTATTGGGAGATCTTATTTTCTCCAAATGTTGAGGCTCATCAAATGTCTTTTCTAGATTTAAAAGAAAACTGATTGATGTAACTTGTATCTATTAGTCATTGGTGTTTTGGAATGTTTTTCTTTTGTATTTCCACTCATTAATTTTTGGTGTTCCTCCCTTTTGAGGTACTTATTGGTGACATTTTCTTGATTTGTGAAAAATAATTACATATTAATCTTGTTGATTCTTTTCCCTCAGATCCACCAAAGTTATGATGGGGCTTTTTACTTTGTATTTTTGTATAGTGGAATCCAGTCTTTTCCTTTGTACTTTCTGTTTAAGTGGTGCCATATATAAAATTTTCTTCATTCTAGATTACATCATTAACATCTATATTTATTCTTGCATTTTTTATTTAGATATTTAATTCATTTAGAACTTTGGTGTGTGGTATTGACATAGGAATTCACTTTTTTTTTTTTTTTTTTACCTAATGGTTAACGATTTTCCAAATGCTACTGGGTTCCTTCTTTTTTTTCTTAAAGATTTTATTTACTTATTTGACAGAGAGAGAAAGCACAAGTGGGGGTGTTGGAGAAGAAGAAGCAGGCTCCCAGCTGAAGGGAGCCTGATGGAGAACTCCATCTCAGGATGCTGGGATCATAACCTGAGCTGGAGGCAGACGCTTAACCTACTGAGTCATCCAGGGGCCCTACTGAGTTCTTTCCCCACAATTTGGCATGTCATATTTATTATATTTTCAGTTATTGAATATATGTTATCTTTCCCTTATCCTTATTGGTCTGTTTCTGCTTTGTTTTTTTTTAATTTATTAGTCTTTAAAGTTATTTTTACATATGCAGTGTTACTTATCAAATATTATGTAACTCTTCTCTTACATATATCCTCCAAAAAATCCTTTGAACAATTTTGTCAGGTCTGAAAAAAGAGCTACTAATTTTTTATGACTGCATTAAATTCATAAATTAATGTGGGAAGACTTGAGATCTTCATACTATCCCTTTTATCTAAGCACATAATTTCTCTTGCCATTCATTCAGAGTTTTTGTTGTTGTTTTGTTTTTTTCTGAATTTCTTAGGAAATTAACAACTATTGGTCCTAGAAGAACTTAAACTACAGAAACCTTAGAATGCTACTAGGCAGAACTGCAAAAACTGTTACACTACCACTGAATGACTTACACAAAGGCTAATTCAATCTTGGAAATGTTTACATCTTTTGCATAGAAGAATAAGAAATGACTGGTAGAATATTGCCAAGTTAAACACTATCTAGAGACATGTGTGGCAATCAAATGATTTTTATGTCTTGTAATTTTTATCAATCATCTTTTTTTCCCCTAAATACAATTTGATGAAAAATATGCTGTGATTTTTTAAAATAAAACATAAAACCAATTAGGGGTGCCTGTGTGGCTCAGTCAGCTAAGTTGTCTGCCTTCAGCTTAGGTCATGATCCCAGAGTCCTGGGATTCAGCTCCAAATAAGTGAATAGATAAAATATTTTAAAAAATGATTTAAAATGTAAAACCAGTTAGAAAAGCAAAAATCATATGGTTTCACTTACGGGTGGAGTATAAGGAATAACACGGAGGACATGGGGAGATAGAGCAGAGAAGTGAGTTGGGAAAAATTGGAGGGGGATACAAGCCACGAGAGACTGTGGACTCTGAGAAACAAACTGAGGGTTTTGGAGGGGAGGGGATGAGAGGTTGGGTGAGCCTGGTGTGGTGGGTATTATGGAGGGCACGTATTGCATGGAGCACTGGGTGTGGTGCATAAACAATGAATGCTGGAAGACTGAAAAGAAACAATATGGGGGAAAAATCCTGTTTACCATCTGAGCTTAGTTCTGGTGCCAAAGAATGAAGCCAAATTAGGTATTTATTACATGGTATAAAATATCAGGTTGCAAATATTTGGGGACCTGTTGTGAAAAATAGGCTAGGAATGTAATTGCATGGAGAAATGTTTCCAGATACATCCCAAAGAACCTTGAACATGTTCTAAGTGCTGGTGTTGGAAAACTTTTCTTATTGGTCCATGCTATACAGAGAAAACTCATGGAAGTTAATAGAATTTTATAATTTTTTTCTGTAAAAGTTTCTAGCAACAATAGTTTGTGCATTTTTGATAGTAGCGTATGAAGACATGACTATAGATTTTTGAGTTCTGTCTCTTTAATAGAGATGGATTTTTGTGAGCCATATCAAATTCAAATTTTATGGTATATGGCTAAACACATGCATTAGCAATGCAAAAGAAGTTAAAAAGTTATATCCAAGACATGTAAAGGAACAATAAAGTGTAACACATACAAAAATAAAGTAAGTAAGTAGTAACTGTCTTTGAGAGGCCCCAGATACTGGACTTAGCAAACTTCAAGACAAATATTTTAAGTAGGTTAAAAAAAAAAACAACTGAAGGAAATTATGTTTAAATAATTAAAGATAGGTTGACAATGTCTCCTGAAATAGAGATTTTTCGTAAAAGACAGAAATTATTTTTTAGAAATGTAAGTTTGGATTTGAAACATAGAATAATTGAATTGACAAAAATCACGAAAGGGATTCAAAAGTATTGAGCTGGCAGGAGAAAGAATCAGTGAACTTAAAGACAGATCTTTACACATTATGGAATATGAAGACAGGAACAAAGGAATGAAGTTAAAAGAGTAGTCTCAAATGTGGAACATTATTAAGCGTATCCTCGTAAATAATGAGAGTACCAGAAAAGAAGAGAAAAAAGGAGCAATCAATAATTGAAGAAATAATGGCTAAAACTTGACAAGTTGGTTGAGAAATATTATTCTAAACATCCATGAATCCAAATAGTATAAATAAAAAGAGAACAACACACAGACATATGATAGTCCAAATGTTGATGGACAAGGATAGGGAATCCCAATAAGCTTAAAGTTAATTTATCATTGGAAGTAATAGAGGCAAAAAAGCAGTGAAAGGATGTATTCAAAGTGCTGAAGAGAAAATAAAAATCTAAAGAATTAGAGATGCAGAAAATTACTTTTCAAAAATGCGGGTAAAATTAAGACATTTCCAGATGAGTAAGACCTTACAGAATTTGTTGTTAGCAGACGCACCCTATAAGAAACACTAAAATAACGTCTTCAGCCTAAATGCAAATAACATCAGAAAGTAATTCAAAATCACATAAAAAAACAAGCACCACTTAGTGTAATTATGTAGGCAATTATGAAATCATATGAAATCAATTATGAAATCATAATTGCCTATTTTTTCTTTTTTCTCTATTAATTGATTTAAAAATCAGTTGCATAAAATTATACATGAGAGTGTGTGTGTGTGTGTGTGTGTATACACACATCATTATGAAGCTTTATATATGTATAACTTTATTGTTGAGCCATAGTGCATAGGAATACATTTAACAATAACAGAACTATGAAATGGGTGAAAACAAATCTGTAGTGGAGTAAAGAAATGACACTATATGGTAACTTGAGTTCACAGGAACCAATGAAGAGAAACAGAAATGGATAATTTGCGTGTGATTATTTCCTTTCAGCCTGACAAACTTTCTTTAGTATTGTTCTTTATTATACCTTATAGTGTGCTTTACAGGCAATATATTCTCTCAGCTTTTGTTTGAATATTTCTCCTTTCTGTCTTTTTTAAAATTAGACTTTTGCTAGGTATAGAAATCTCTTTTGACAGCCGTTTCTTTTCCTATCACTTCAAAGATGGCATTCCATGAACATGTGGCTTGCATTTTTTTCTAATGAGATATCACCTTTTTTTTTTTATTCTCCTCTGTGTAAAGTGACTTCTTGGTCTGTTTATAAGAATTGTTTTTAAATTTAGTCTTTGGTAATTTGATTATGATGAAATATAGTTTTATTTGTACTTATATGAGTTCATTGAGCATCTTAAATAACTGCTTTTTCATATTTTTAAATGAATTTCTTTATTTTAGTTCCAGTATTGTTAACATGAAGTGTTATATTAGTTTCAGGTGTACAACATAGTGATTTGATAATTTTATACAATACTCAGTGCTCATAATGATAAGTGTACTCTTAATCCCCATCACCTAATTCACCCATTCCCCCATCCCACCTCCGCTCTACTAACCATCAGTTTGTTCTTTAAATTTAAGAGTTGGTTTTTTGGGTTGTTTCTCTCTTTCTCTTTTGTTTTCCTTGCTTGTTTGTTTTGTTTCTTAAATACACATATGAGTGAGATCATATGATATTTGTCTTTCTCTGAGTTATTTTACCATTGTATTCTGAATGTCATTGGAAATGGCAAGATTTCATTCTATCATATGGCTGAATAAGTGTTCTGTATACCAATTCTTCTTGTCCATTTATGTATTGATGGACATGGGCTGCTTCCATAATTTGGCTCTTGTAAATGATGCCACAATAAATATTGGGGTGCATGTATCCCTTCAAAATAAATACTGGTAATATGACTACTGAATCTTAGGGTACTTCTATTTTTAACTTTTTTGGGAACTTTCATACTATTGTCCACAGTGGCTTGATCAGTTTGCATTCCCATCAACAGTGCATGAGGATTCCTTTTTTCCCAAATCCTTGCCAACACTTGTTATTTTTAATTTTTTTTTATTTTAGCCATTCTGACAGGTGTGCAGTGATCTCAATGAAGTTTTTTTTTAATGTTTATTTAATTTTTAGTAGTTAACATGCAATATAATATTAACTTAATTTATTTTCATTTTCATTTCTCCCTATATGTTATTTGATTTCCTCTTTCATTTCTTTTTTTTTTCTTAAAGATTTTATTTATTTATTTGACAGACAGAGATCACAAGTAGGCAGAGAGGCAGGCAGAGAGAGAGGAGGAAGCAGGCTCCCTGCTGAGCAGAGAACCCGATGCGGGGCTATGCGAGGCTCGATCCCAAGACCCTGGCATCATGACCTGAGCCGAAGGCAGAGGCTTTAACCCACTGAGCCACCCAGGTGCATCTCCTCTTTCATTTCTTAATTGACCCATGCATTACTTAGTAGCATGTTATTTAATCCCCATATATTTGTGGTCTTTCCAGATTTTTTTCTTGTGGTTGATTTCTTGTTTATTCTGTGTTTCATACTGTTCATACTGTGTTGTGGTTGATTTCTTGTTTTATACTGTTGTGAGAAAAGTGCATGGGATGACATCAGTCTTTTTTAATTTGTTGAAGCTTGTTTTATGGCCTAATAGGTGATCTATCCTGGAGAATTTTACATGTGCATGGAAAAAAATGTGTATTGTGCTGTATTAGAATGGAATATTGTGAGTGTATCTGTTCAATGCATCTGGTCCAGTGTATCATTCAAAGCCCCTGTTTCTACATTGATTTTTTGTTTGGATGATCTGTCCATTGATGTGAATGGAGTGGCAAAGTACTCTGTTATTATTGTATTGTTATTGATTTGTTTCTTTATGGTTGTCATTAACTGTTTTATGTATTTGGGTGCTCCCACGTTGGGTGCATAAATATTTACAATTTTTAAATATTCTTGTTGGATTTTCCTTAGTATTATTATATAGTGTCTCTTGCTATAGTCTTTATTTTAAAGTTTATTTTGTTTAAAATAAGTATTGCTAGTCTGGTTTTATTTTAGCATTCATTTGCATTATAAATGTTTCTTCATCCCCTTTGAATCTGCAGGTGTCTCTAGGTGTGAAATGAGTCTCTTGTAAGCAACTTATACATGGCTATTGTTTTTTTTATTCACTCTGTTACCCTATATCTTATGATTGAAGCATTGAGTCCATTTTCATTCAAAGTAATTTTTTTTTTCTTTTCAAGGTTTTATTTATTTATTTGACAGACAGGGATCACAATTAGGCAGAGAGGCAGGCAGATAGAGAGGAGGAAGCAGGCTCCTCACTGAGCAGAGAGCCCGATGCAGGGCTCAATCCCAGGATCCTGGAATCATGACCTAAGCTGAAGGCAGAGGCTTTAACCCACTGAGCCACCCTGGCCTCCCTCAAAGTAATTATTGATAGATATGTACTTATTGCCATTTTGCTACTTCTTTTGTGGTTGTTTTTATAGTTTTTCTTTGAAGCTTCTGCTGCACTCTTTCATGGTTTGCTGTCTTTCTTTCTTTCTTTCTTTTTTTTTTTTTAGATTGTATTTATTTATTTGACAAAGAGAGACCACAGGTAGGCAGAGAGGCAGGCAGAGAGAGAGGGGGAAGCAGGCTCTCTGCCAAGAGCCTGACATGGGGCTCGATCCCAGGACCCCAGGACCATGACCTGAGCCGAAGGCAGTGGCTTAATCCACTGAGCCACCCAGGCACCCCCTGCTGTCTTTCTTTAGTGATGTACTTGGATTCCTTTCTCTTTATTGCTTGCATATCTGTTACTGGTTTTTGATTTGTGGTTACCAGTAAGTTTGTATATAACATTTCCTGCATCTAGCAGTCTCTATTAAATTGCTAAGTTTGCTTAGTTTGCTAAGTTTGAATCCATTTTTTTTTCCTCCTCTTCTCCCACATTTTAAGTATACAATGTATTTTACATACTTTTATTTTGTGGATCCTTTGACTAATTTTTATATGTACACTTATTTTTACTGCTCTTGTAATTCTTGCTTTTCATACTCTCATTTAGGGTCTTTCCTTTCCACTCAATTTGTCCCCTTGTTATTGCTTGTAGGGCTGGTTTAATGGTCATGAATTCCTTTAGATTTTGTTTGAGAAACTAATTATCTCTCTTTCTATTCTGACTGATATCCTGGCTGAATAAAGTATTCTTGGCTACATATTTTTTTCAGCACTGAGAATATATCATGACCCTCCCTTCTGGCCTGCACAGTTTCTGCTGAAAAATTAGCTGATAGCCTTATGGGGTTTCCTTTGTATGTAACTGTCGTCTTTTCTCTAGCTGCTTTAAATTTTTTTCTCTATCACTACTTTTTGCCATGTTAATTATTATGCATTTTGATATAGACCTCCTTGGAGTGATTTTGTTGGGGGAATTTCTGTGCCACCTAGATCTGGATTTCTGTTCCTTCCCCAGGTTAGACAAATTTTTAGCTATTATTTTGTCAAATGAATTTTCTGCCCCCCTTTCTCTTTTCTTCTACTTCTGGGATCCCTTTAATGTTAATATTATTACATTTGATGGAGTCACTGAAGTCTCTAAATCTTTTCTCATTTTGTATAATATTTTTTTCTCTCCTGTGCACAGCTTATTGCTTTCCATTACTCTGTCTTCCAGATCATTAATTCATTCCTCTGCTTCTGCTGGCTTGCTATTCTTTCATCAAGAGTATATTTAATTTTATTTATTGTGTTCATTTTGATTGATTCTTTTTCATCTCTTTATTAAGGGTATCACTGATGTCCTCCACTCTTTCTTAAGTCCAGTGAGTACCTTTAAGATCATTACTTTAAATTCTTTATGAGGTATATTATTTATATCTGCTTTGTTTAGGTCTCTTGCTGTGGTTTTATTCTTTTCTTTCATTTGGGACATAGTCCTCAGTCTCTTCATTTTTGTATACCTCTCTGTGTTTCTGTGCATTAAGAAAGTCAGCTATGTCTTCTACTCTTGAAGATAGTGTCTTTATGAAGAAGAGGTTCGGTAATGCCCTGTAGTACAATGTTTAATGTTTCCCAGGATCTGGTACTTCAGGTCATCTTTCCTATGTGTATGTGTGTTGCCTGTGCCCTGCTGTTGTGTCCTGGCTGTTTTTTCCTTTAATCTGGTTGTCTATAGAGGCTCCCTTTACCTGTGTGGGCACTGTTCATTCCTGGTTGGGGTGGGGTGTATGCTGATCTGCTTGCAAAATGAAAGTTGCTCCTACTGCTGCCAGAACCAAGGCCCCTCAAAACATGGGGTTGGAAATGTGGTATTGGTGGGGTTTGTGCTAGTATTCTGGGGGAGGCATTCTGTAGCACCAGGACTAAGGCAAGTGTAATGGGAAGGGTGGATTCACTGAAACATGAGGAGTTCGGGCTTAGTTAGATGGTGAATGTAGACTCCCCACTGGTTCTTGCAGAGAGCAGGGAGGGGAAATTGTACCAGCCAGTTCCTTTCTTCCTGAAGAGGTCTCCCTATGATTCTTGTCTCTCTGGGCCATGCTCTGAGATGGGCAAATCATTCTCCCTCCCATCTAACCCTGACGTTTTTCAAACTGCCATCCTTTTTCTGCATGAACTAAGCCTACTGATATTTAAAATTCCAGGCTTTAAGTCCTGCTATTTGTAAAAACTTATAAAATTTGGCTCCTCTCACTTTCAGAGGCAAATATTATGGGGATTCGTCATCTCCATGCAGGCTCCCCAGTGTGAAAGTCTGCTTCTTGCCCTTCCCACGTCATCAGCTCCCTCTCAACCAAGGCTGACCATGGTCTATGTTGTGTCACTGCCAGACTGCATCTCCCTCCTTCCTACCTTTTTTGATGTGGTCTCTTTGGTATTGTAGTTGTGAAGTTTGTTCTGCCAATCTTTGCAGGATTTTCTGGGTTATTATTATTTTTTTCTTTTTTAATAACAGCTGCTTTTTATTTTGTTTTATTTTATTGTATTGTATTGTATTGACATATAATATATTATTGGTTTCAGAGGTACAGGTCTGTGATTCATCAGTCGTATATTTCACCCAGTGCTTACCATGTCTCATGCCTTCCCCAGTATCCATCACCCAGTTATCCCATCTCCCTTATCCCCTCCTCTCATTTTCTGGGTTATTTATGCTGATGTGAGTATTATATAGTTGTTTCCATGGGATGAGGTAACCTTAGGGTCCTTCTACTCCACCATCTTCCCAACATGTTTTTTTTTTTTTTCCTTTTTAAAAATTATTTGTCTTCTTCTTTTGGGTCCCTGGTTCTACAAGTGCTTTTTTTGTCCTACATGTTTTTTATGAACTATTCTTAGAATTCTTAGTTTTGTTTTGTTTTTCTCTGCTTCAATTTGGGTAATTCCTATTGCTCTACTTTAAAATTTATAGACTTTCTTTCTACTGTATATATTCAGTTTGAAATTAAGCTCCATATCCAATGAATTTTTAATTTCAGGTTTTTTAAAAACATTTTCCATTCTAGAATATCAATTTTATCTTTAGAGATGCCATTTTTCAATGGAGATGGATTTTTCCCTATTTTATCTATCTTCTAATTTCTTTAATGTATTTATGATGACAATTTTAAAGCCTGTGTAATCTGCTAACTCCAATATCTAATTTATTTGTGGGTCTGCTTTTACAGATTTATTTTTCTATTTCTTTCATTTTGCAGTCATTTTTGCATATTTTGCATATTTTACATATGCATGATTGAATATTTATTTGAACCAAAGAATTTGGTACAAAAATACTTCTCCTCTGAGAGGGCACAACCCTTTCTCTGTCAGGCAGTTACGGGGAAGAGTTGATTATTTTGATCCAAATAGGAATTTAGGTGGGTTGTATCTGGATTGCAGCTTGAGTTTCAGTTTACCTCAAATTTCAGAATTCTTAAAAATGAGATCTATCCTGAATAATGGCAGGCACCTTTTAGGAGAAATCTGGGATTGAAGCACTGCAAAATATAAAGATTTCTGCCTCCTTTATAGACCAGCCCATAGCATACAATGGTGCCATACTCCGAATCAAATTCCTCTAAGGAAGCTTTGGTTGACCAGAGGAATCAGCACTGAATATGGGGATATAGTAGATTACAATCCTTAATGCCAGCTCATGTAGCTGTTAAAAACTATGCTATATTTCTCATCAAAGTTCATGACTGACCCATTTCTTGTGTATTTATTCTCAGAAATGGCTAATGCTCACAGAGAGGGAAATGACACTGGTATTGACTCAAGAAAGTGTCTTTCCTCTCTAGAAAGGAAATTAGTTATTTCTACAATACTCTCTGAAGTCTTAAATATATTTATGCATACATGTATCTAAATATATACATATGGGTCTGTTTGTATGTGTGTATGTTTTATCTTTTTAAAATTTGTCCTGGTTGTCATGGTGGCAGTTATCACTTGTACTTCCTAAATGAACGTGGAACACCCTATTGCCCTACCAATGTTCATTTAATATCTTAAAAAATAATTGATATCCTTTTGTTATTTTTACGTATTACTAAAAGAATTTGTTTTACAATGGATGGGAGTATCCACAGTAGTACATAGGGTGTTGTGTCATAATAACAGCTACTGTTTGGTGGAGTTCTTACCATAGGGTAGGTGATTTTCTTAGTGTTCTAAGTATATTACTTAATTTAATCTCCACAGTTATCCTACAAATTAAGTACTATTGTTAATCCTATTATCACTTGGGAAAACTGCACCATAGAGAGTTAAGGTGATTTCTCAAAGCCATGTACCTTGTAAATAGTGGAGTCAGGATTAAAAAACAAGTGGTCTTCCTCAGAGCCCCAGGCCTTAAGTCACTATACTATATTGTGGTATTGAATGAACATTTAACATTTTTTAACAGGGCTATCCTTCACTTCTCTTTATATTCTAAAATTATTTATGTTATATAGTCTTCTATTATATAATTCTGCTCCATACTTCACTTTTTCCAGTATACTCTTTGGTCTGCTAAGAGTTACTTATATTTCTCGATTACAGAACAAACATTTATATTCCCTTTAGAATTCGATTCAGCGAAATGCAACTGATTTCTGTGCATTGATTTTATATACTGACACTCTACTGTATAAGTTCTAGCAGTTTTGGAGTGGAGTCTTTTGGGTTTTCCACATATAGTATCATATCATCTGCGAAGAGTGATAATTTGACTTCTTCTTTGCCGATTTGGATGCCTTTAATTTCCTTTTGTTGTCTGATTGCTGAGGCTAGGACCTCTAGTACGATGTTGAATAGCAGTGGTGATAATGGACATCCCTGCCGTGTTCCTGACCTTAGCGGAAAAGCTTTCAGTTTTTCTCCATTGAGAATGATATTTGCGGTGGGTTTTTCATAGATGGCTTTGATGATATTGAGGTATGTGCCCTCTATCCCTACACTTTGAAGAGTTTTGATCAGGAAGGGATGCTGTACTTTGTCAAATGCTTTTTCAGCATCTATTGAGAGTATCATATGGTTCTTGTTCTTTCTTTTATTGATGTGTTGTATCACATTGACTGATTTGCGGATGTTGCATTTCTCTACACCAACAGCAAGACAGAAGAAAGAGATATTAAGGAGTCAATCCCATTTACAATTGCACTCAAAACCATAAGATACCTAGGAATAAACCTAACCAAAGACACACAGAATCTATACTCAGAAAACTATAAAGTACTCATGAAAGAAATTGAGGAAGACACAAAGAAATGGAAAAATGTTCCATGCTCCTGGATTGGAAGAATAAATATTGTGAAAATGTCTATGCTACCTAAAGCAATCTACACATTTAATGCAATTCCTATCAAAGTACCATCCATCTTTTTCAAAGAAATGGAACAAATAATGCTAAAATTTATATGGAACCAGAAAAGACCTCGAATTGCCAAAGGGATATTGAAAAAGAAAGCCAACGTTGGTGGCATCACAATTCCGGACTTCAAGCTCTATTACAAAGCTGTCATCATCAAGACAGCATGGTACTGGCACAAAAACAGACACATAGATCAATGGAACAGAATAGAGAGCCCAGAAATAGACCCTCAACTCTATGGTCAACTAATCTTCGACAAAGCAGCAAAGAATGTCCAATGGAAAAAAGACAGCCTCTTCAATAAATGGTGCTGGGAAAATTGGAAAGCCACATGCAGAAAAATGAAATTGGACCATTTCCTTACACCACACACAAAAATAGACTCAAAATGAATGAAGGACCTCAATGTGCGAAGGGAATCCATCAAAATCCTTGAGGAGAACACAGGCAGCAACCTCTTCGACCTCTGCCGCAGCAACATCTTCCTAGGAACAACGCAAAAGGCAAGGGAAGCAAGGGCAAAAATGAACTATTGGGATTTCATCAAGATCAAAAGCGTTTGCACAGCAAAGGAAACAGTTAACAAAATCAAAAGACAACTGACAGAATGGGAGAAGATATTTGCAAACGACATATCAGATAAAGGACTAGTGTCCAGAATCTATAAAGAACTTAGCAAACTCAACACCCAAAGAACAAATAATCCAATCAAGAAATGGGCAGAGGACATGAACAGACATTTCTGCAAAGAAGACATCCAGATGGCCAACAGACACACGAAAAAGTGCTCCATATCACTCGGCATCAGGGAAATACAAATCAAAACCACAATGAGATATCACCTCACACCAGTCAGAATGGCTAAAATCAACAAGTCACGAAATGACAGATGCTGGCGAGGATGTGGAGAAAGGGGAACCCTCCTACACTGTTGGTGGGAATGCAAGCTGGTGCAGCCACTCTGGAAAACAGCATGGAGGTTCTTCAAAATGTTGAAAATAGAACTGCCCTATGACCCAGCAATTGCACTATTGGTTATTTACCCTAAAGATACAAACGTAGTGATCCAAAGGGGCATGTGCACCCGAATGTTTATAGCAGCAATGTCCACAATAGCCAAAGTATGGAAAGAACCTAGATGTCCATCAACAGATGAATGGATCAAGAAGATGTGGTATATATACACAATGGAATACTATGCAGCCATCAAAAGAAATGAAATCTTGCCATTTGCGACAACATGGATGGAACTAGAGCGTATCATGCTTAGCGAAATAAGTCAAGCAGAGAAAGACAACTATCATATGATCTCCCTGATATGAGGAAGTGGTGATGCAACATGGAGGCTTAAGTGGGTAGGAGAAGAACAAATGAAACAAGATGGGATTGGGAGGGAGACAAACCATAAGTGACTCTTAATCTCACAAAACAAACTGAGGGTTGGTGGGGGGAGGGGATTGGGGAGAAGGGGGTGGGATTATGGACATTGGGGAGGGTATGTGCTTTGGTGAGTGCTGTGAAGTGTGTAAACCTGGTGATTCACACACCTGTACCCCTGGGGATAAAAATATATGTTTATAAAAAATAAAAAATTAATTAAAAAAAAAGAATTCGATTCAGCTACCACTTCTTTCAGAAACTTCTGTCATTGACTTACTCTCTTCATCGACTTATTTTAAACCATATGCATACATCTACCTCAGCATTTAACATATTGCATATAATGTATTTATATATGTGTATCTTACCCATAGTCCATAAGATTGTTGAGAGTAGGAATTGGGGCTTAGCCATATCTTTCTTTATATCCCTGATGATGGTCGACATGCAATAATCACTGAATTTGCCTTTACCAAATTGATTTCAATCTGTGTCTTAAACTTTTTCTTAATAGGAATTTCAAAGGTTAAAAGTCTCTGCAGTGTATTGCACTTATCTTGCTACGAAGTTAAAGCTTAATAATAAAGCTCAAAATAAATGTTGTCATACATTTTAGAAGATCTCCTTGGCTAAAGTTAAAATAGCAAGAAATGTTATTTAAAACTGTAAAATTATTCACTTTAATTTTTATCTGTTTTTAATAGTTAAAAGCAAAATTCAAGTCTCCTATTTCAAATTAAACTACTATTCACTCTTAACTAATAATACCTTTATGTGCCTGACACTTCAGGTGGAATGATTAAATTATGTACCTGTAGAAAGATCTCAGAAAGCAATGACAGGTATTACAAACCTACTATGTTCCTGGGTACTTAAAAAAGTACTGTATTTAAAATTTAAGACATTGATTTCAAGTCATTGTTTCTCTCGCATATGACATTCTTCTTTTCAATTCACACAGAAGGTGTAAATTTTCATTTCCTTTGCTTTGCTTTTCATTGAATTTATACCATAGAACGTTGTATCGTTCAGCTTTACTCGTTACTTTAAGCAACAAAGTAGAAGTATAGAACCATTCCTTTTGCTCAAATGGAGAACAGTCTGAAAGGACGTTTTCTTTAAAAAGTACAGTCAACATTGGGCTGCTCATAGAGAGATTAATGCAGAGCACAAAATCCTTAAAGCTACTCTTTCCATTCTTTGCATATAGGCTATGTCTTGCTGCATTGAATGGGTGAAATATATTTTCCTCCACTGTTATTTAAAGCTGAAGTCCTCAAACAGAAATTTAGGGTAAGCAACCCCAAATAACTTCTTGAGCTCTTGTAAAGTTGTTTATGCTTGCAGGCCTTTTGAATTCTTTTTATGTCCTACTATGGAATGTATTTAGCACCCGACTCTAAGAACTGCTGAGAGTGCTAGTCCTAAGAAGGAAGAAACAGAAGGCTTAGTTTTGACCCCGTGGGGTCTATAATTTGTGGTTCAGGGAATGACTCTTATTTCATTCTTTTAAATTACTTTCGAGTCTCTTTTTTTCTTTAATGCTAGGGGTTTTTTGGGGGGACGGGGGGTGGGAGGCATTAAGATGTCTAAGAAGGAAGGACATAGCCAGAAGGCATGTGAGTGTTATCTTTCTGAAACGGCTAGATGTGCATTTTTTTTTTTTTAATGGGACAGAAAACAGACATGGAACCATGATTTGACAAGAGTTTCCTTGAATGAAAGTGTCCAGGATAGGAGGAAGCATTTTTCAAACATCTTAGACAGTACTGTCACTACTTTTCACAAGAGAGATTATAGTATTTTAGATTAAGACAATTTATTTCATCTCCTAAAATGAATTGTTACCTCAATGAGACTCCGTCTTGTGATTGGGATTTTAACATAACAGGAAGAGATTTGTCTGATGATGCGTTTCCCATGTTTGTCAATGTCCTCTCCTCCTCATTCCATGAGCAGCAGGAACACCCATTCTAATGGTTTTCCTTTGAGTTTGAATCTGAAAATTGTCCTCCCTCCCAAATCATGTCTAAATTCAGTGATCATAATTTCTTTCCTTACCTGGAGACTTTACAGATAGAATATGGGCCAATGTAATTATGTCTTCTCTTTTGCAACCCGTCATAACTATCCGTACACCATGTTAAGTTTTCATCTTCACTAAGCGCATAACTTTTTAAAAAAGAGAAAGATAGTAACCAATATCTTCTTGCCTCCAACTTAAACCTCTTTATACGTGTCTGAAAATTATAAAGGAAAAAGAGAATAGAATGGTATAGATACATGTATGAGACTGTATTTGTATGCATGCATCCCTATATATATTCATACACTTATTCATTCATTTGGTAAAAAAATCACTACTCATTACTTAGTGATGAATCTGGCTTAAAATACCACTTTAAAGCTGTGTGAACATTGGGAGGCTTGCTAACTTCCATGAGATTTTTTTTATATAAAAAATGGGGCACTCATACCTATTGGGTTATAATAAGGAGCAACTGATATAATATATAAAATATCTATAAAATATAAATTTTAGATTTATATTTAGAAAAATAAAAATTTAGATTAAAATAAAATTAAAATTTTTAAATTAAAATAAAAATAAAATTTAGATTATAGGTTCCCCCAAAGTGGTAGCTATTATTACATTTACCCTGCTGTTCCTACTACTCTCTAGTCACTGGACTCAGTGCTCAGAGGCACAGAAGCAAAGAAAAAATAACCTCTTTTCTCAAAAGCCTCAAAGTCTGCTGAGGAAGACTTAGAAGAGTGTCAAAAACCAAAATACAGTATACTAAGAGCTATTAAAAATATTAAACAGGTGTGCACCTTCAAATGAAGCTCAGCAGCCGACAAGAACCTGGTGGGCAGTGGTTGGCAAAAGAATTTCTATCTTACTGACTTAATTGAAACTAGTTACTAGCCAGGGATTTTGTCTTGGCTATTAATTATTTTAAATTTGTTACAATTGTTTATTGCTCAATTTACTTTTTTTTTTTTGCTTCTATTTAAAGTTCATATATATTTTTAAAGCTTAGCATAGGGAATTGTTCTGCCTTTGTACTTGAATATCAAAAAAGTAGAGGACACAACTGAACTCAGAAAGGTTGTCTTGTCCTGAAATTAGAAGGAAGGCTTATATCAGCAGAGGATCTCTGAGGATACAGTAACATGTGTTGGGACACACACGATGGTATGGAATTTATTTATTAGAGTGAATATCAATACGCCTTATCCATTTGAATTTCAGATGTTTAGAGATCATCACTATTGTCATTCCTCTGATATTGAGGTTATTTCCCCAGTTTCAAAGCTTTAGCATAATGGTTTAATATTAGAGAAGTTGGTTTAAGACACAGTGGAACAACTGGCAGAGAACTCAGCCTTCTAAAGTATAGGAGGGAGGGTGGTCTGGACCACTGTAAGCTATGGTAACCCTAAGGGTTTTGAGGAGCCTGGGCCAGCAGCTAGAATTAGGAAAAGGATGCAGAACACATGCTCACTTTCTCCATTTCTCTGATGGGCCTGACAAAGCTTACATTGTACGTGTTTCTCAGGATAGCACCAGTTTGTGCTTTTTGAGAGAAAATTTTAAGTTAGGATAGTATGAACCTTTAGCTGATAGAGGGGGAATCTGATACTGTTCTTTTTGTATTATTAAATACAAGTGAGAGTAACTAGGCATGGAGAGGAAATGAAATACTTAGAAATAGGCATAAAATAAGAAATCCCAGGAAAATACAAAGAATGCAAGCAAAGAGAAAAACATAGGAATGCTTAGGAGTCAACAACTGAGTTAGAAGAAAACAAAATTAAATATATGAAACAGAAAAATTGACCTCAATATAATCTTTTTAAAAGACAAAGTCTTAGCTGAAATAGTTTTGTTATAGCTCCCTTTTTTGGTTCTTTCTCTCTTAGTTTCTAGTTAGGAAAACCCCCCTTCTTACTTGCTTGCTATTTTTCATAGCTAGGGAAACAGGGAGACAAAAAAGTTGCCCAAGGTGAAGCATCCATAAAGGCTGAGCCAGGACTTTGACCCAGATGTACCCGAGTCTGTCACACCACCTGTCCCCTTCTGAGATGTTGTTGTTGATTTTACAAAAAGGAGGCAAATTAAGTGTATGATTTAAAATGCTTCTTATCTCAGATCTTCATACTACAACCTCCTCTGTATGCTGTCTTGCACTATGCTACATATTCATCTCCCTTTGCTGGTTTCCTCTGATGCTGGAGTTCACTTAAGGTTCAATTTTAGGAAGTTGGATTTTTAATAAGATTCCTTTAAATGGTTTCCATATTTAGCCAATCTTGCAGTTCTCAACAGTACATGGAAGAGCAAATAGGGAGCTTAAGAAAAAAAAAAATTAGTTTCTTTAACTACGAGATGAAACCAAAATTTCGGCTTTCTGACTTCTAAGATTTGGAAGCAGTGTTGGCAATCTAAATTTATCAATAGTCGAACATATAGCATTCTTCATAAAGGACTTCTTTATTCTCCTTAGGATAGCAACATTTCTTAAATTTCCAAGAGTGGTCCTTTCCCTCTAAGTGTGTTCCACATGACAGCTCTTTTCTGAAGTGCGTTAATTCAGGCTCTATGCCACTCCTGCGTATTAGCTTATATATATGAAGAAAGATGTCAAATATGGAAGAAGTCATTTCTGACCTCATTTTAAAAAGACAAACAGATCTGGTTTAATTTCTTTTCAAACCACGTAGTGCTCTGGCATTTTTATTGTATACGTGAAGGCCATGCCTCGTTTTTCTGAAACAACCTTAGGGCTATATTTTTCTTCAGATTGTTACTGGATTCTGCGAGGTAGTCGATACTAAGCTCTGCCTCCTGATGGTGTGGTGTGGAAGGAGGGTTAGGAAGGAAGGAGAGCAGGAAGCGGAAGGATGGCAGTAAACATTTTGATTTATGCAATTTTTATGAAAAATGTTCTCTTTGCTTACTGCATAGTGTTACTATTATTATCACTTGGTGGGCCTGAGGCATGGGCCACACACATCATTCGCCTAAAAATAATTCTACAGCCTGTCTGGGTGTCATTATGGTGTTTGTTTCATAACAACTGCCTATGAATCTTTATTAAAATTCAAGTAGGCTGAGACTTGGTGCCAACAACGGAGCCCGTATACACTAACAGAGTGCAGTCTGTCCTTGGGAAGGCGCTGGCAGCGTCAGAGTAGGGTGTGTCAAAAACTAGGCAAACTGCAGAGAATCTCAGGCTCATAAACTCTGAAAGAGGCAGGATGAGACCCTTGGAATGTATTCTGTCTGGCAAGATTTTCAGTATTTGGTTCACTCCCAGAATGAGAGAGACTACACCTGTGGAACTAAACAAGTGGGAATGGACCTCTAAGCATGCCGCCGCTTACCGTCTGACCACCTAAGGGAATGAACACTGAAATGTTATGGGCTTTTTTTTTTTTTTTTTTAATGGGCTTAAGATTTCTGAAAGACAAAGACAAATAGCACAAGATTTTTCCTCAGATTATGAAATTATAGGGTTTAGATGGTGGGTATAACACTCTCTATAATAGCATCTATTCTTCCATATATTGAGATAGAACCTGTGTTTATGAAACACAATCTCCATGAAAATCCAGGGAATACCCAGCGTGAAGCTCACAGATTTAATCTTTAAATTAATACTTACTGTTCTTACAAGTGTTTTTATTTTGTGAATGAGAATACTCCTTAAAAAATAAAAACTATGAAGGGGTACCTGGGTGGCTCAGTCAGTTAAGTGTCCAACTTTTGATTTTTGATTCAGGTCATGATCATGGGTCATGAGATCAGGCCACATGTTGGGCTTCACGCTGAGCATGGAGTCTGCTTGAGATTCTTTTCCTCTCCCTCTGCCCCTGTCCCACTCACACCCTCTCTCTTTCTTTCTAAAATAAATAAATAAAATCTTAAGAGTTTTTCCATACATAGGACCGGTTGTAAGCAAAAAACACATAGTTGTAGAACTAAGATGAAATCAAAGTTAGAAGGGCTCTATTTGGCATTTAATAGTGATATACTCCATTAATTACAATATAGCATATTTATTGAAAATGTGGGAAAATGTAGATTGCAAATGCAAAAAGATTTAGCTATTTCCCATGATCATATTGGAGTGATAGCATTATTAGTATTTCACTGGGGCTTTTGGATTTGTATGGTTAGATAAAGGCAATGAGTAATTATGGAATATTCTAATTCTGTCATCCTTTGTGTATGAAAGCAAATATTGTAATAAGAGAGAGGAAGTTAAATCCCCATTCTGTATTCAAATTAAAAGGATCAATATAAACGTATGTAATATTATATTTTGAACAATAAATTACTTATATCTGTTTATATATCTCTTACTTTATCTCTTTAGAGATAAAATATCTCTAAAATATCTACTTAAACACTTAACTATCTCTTGCTACTGTATCTCTTTACTACTAAACAAGCCTAGAAATAGTAAATTCAGTAGCATCTCTCATCCTCAGATTATAATCTAGTAATATTCTACTAAGAGAAATCAAGATGTCTTGAAGAAATTGATGATTCTATGTCTTTGGTAGGAAATGTGCAAGATTAATTTGGATCACCTTTCATCCTGGGAAGAATGAAAGCTATCAAAACTAGTAGCTCTATCAGAAGAACACAGGAGCTGTTAGCTGTGAAGAGGCTTCCACTGGCCAAAGCTGAGACAACTTAACTCTGTAAAAATTAACAGCAATAGATTGAAGCACATAAAAAATGTTTAAATATATATATTTGATTTTTAAAATGAATAATGGCTTACTCCAAAAGATAAGAAACTGTTATCTTAAAAACAGATAGAGAAAAATAACCAAACATCTATTTTTCCAAATGGTAGATAAGGAGAAGTATTTCTTTGTTAGATATTTTCCAGTTAATAGATCAAAAAACTACTGGAATTTGAATATCACCATTTTGCAAGCCTCAATGAATTGCAGGTCTATGCACTCTGAGTATCGATGGTTGCTGACATAACCAAGAGGAAGACAAACATGATATGCCTCCTGGTCTAAGAATACAACAGTCCTCACACGATTGTTAAGAAGACCAAATTCGAGTCCAACATAGTTTCTATATCCAGTTTCCAATTTACAGGAAACACAGAGAACAAAGACACATGCTAAACTATACTGGGAACATACAAGATCTAAACTGTGGAACACTCAATAGTGTTGGACTGGGTCTTTAACAGATTGATTCTTTTTCTTTCTTTTTTTTTGGTAATTTTTTCTTATTATGTTAGTCATCGTACAGTACATCACTAGTTTTTGATGTAGTGTTCCATGATTCATTGTTTGCATATAACTCCCAGTGCTCCATGCAGTAGTGCCCTCCTTAATACCCATCACCAGGCTAACCCATCCCCTTTTCCCCCTCCCCTCTACAACTCTCAGTTTGTTTCCTAGAGTCCATAGTCTCTCATGGTTTGTCTCCCCTTGTGATTTCCTCCTCATTTTTCTCTTCCTTCTCCTAATGTCCTCCATGCTATTCCTTATGCTACACAAATAAGTGAAACCATATGAAATTGACTTTCTCTCCTTGACATATATCACTTAGCATAATCTCCTCCAGTTCCATCTATATTGATGCAAATGTTGGGTATTATTCATCCTTTCTGATGGCTGAGTAATACTCCATTGTGTATATGGACCAAATGTTCTTTTTCCCTTTGTCTCGGCTCCTTCTACAGTTTGGCTATTGTGGACATTACTGCTATGAACATGGAGGTGCATGTGGCCTTTCTTTTCACTACATCTAACATCAATTCCAAGGAAATATTGGGTTGGAGGAGAAAACTCTAGATGAAAGGAAACTGAAAAACAATACAAAAATTTTAAGAAGATGCAAGATTAAAAAAAAAAACAAATTTCCCTGGGGGAACTACTATATTTAAAATTCTGTAGTTGATTCTAATGTACATTGAAGTTGGCAATTAAGGGGTTAGAAGTTAACCAAGTTGGAGGAAATGCCAGTTGTCTGCGTTATGCTAGAAAAGTGTGTTGGCATTAAGATACCATGGACACGGAGTGCTTGGGTGGCTCAATGGGCTAAAGCCTCTGCCTTCAGGTCAAGCTCCCAGCGTCCTGGGATCGAGCCCCACATCAGGCTGTCTGCGTAGGAGGGAGCCTGCTTCTTCCTCTCTCTCTCTCTGCCTGCTTGTGATCTCTGTCTGCCAAATATATAAATAAATAAAATCTTAAAAAAAAGAAAGAAAGAAAGAAACAAACAAACAAACCATGGACACAGAGGAAGAAAGGTGAGTTGTGTGCTGGAGCATTTCAGCCTTAAGATGGAAGCAGAGGTTGACAAGTCATCAGACTTTAAGAGAAGTGGGAGATTTAACAACTACCCTGGAGAAAACTAGAGATAATTAAGATCCTGCCAGGCTAAACAGCTAGAGATGTTTTGATACCAAACTCTTTTGAAGGTTGAGGGTAAGCTGTCTGGAAGGACTTGAGTATAAAGTATTGAGTATTATTTCAGAGTGACATTAAATACTTTTAAAATTAAATATTACTGGTAATGTTACCAGATTTTCCTTAGTGTTTATTTCTTTTTCAAATTGCTTTATGAGTTAGATGGCTAGACAGTATGGTGTGGGGATAGAGGGTGTGTAACTGATGGCTCTGTGTTCAAATCTTTGTATTACTTTTTAGTAACTTTGTAATGTGGCAGAACTCAGCTCTTAAGTCTCAATTTCATTGTATGCCAAGTGGACATACCTTAAAGAATTGTGAAGAATAAGTCATATTTATGTGAAAACACCACCTATTTTTAAATGTTTTATTGTTTATTTATTTATTTGTTTTTAAATATTTTATTTATTCATTTGACAGAGACAGTCACCGTGAGAGAGGAAACACAAGCAGGGGGAGTGGGAGAGGGAGAAGCAGGCTTCCCACCAAGCAGGGAGCCTAATGCGGGGCTTGACCCCAGGACCCTGGGATCATGACCTGAGCTGAAGGCAGAGGCTTAATGACTGAGCCACTGAGGGGCTGTTTTTAAATGTTTTAAATATTTAATTTTAGTGTGAACTATTTACAACTTAACAAGACATGCTAACAGATACAGATAATTACATTTAAGACATTTTAACATGGTGCATTAAAAAAAAGTAGCACAGGTAAATCAAAACATCTGTATCCCTTTTTACTTTTTCTTTAATCAAGGTATGACTGCAAAATTGTTTCATATTATATATTATGTTTTTAACAGTTTTATTGATGTACAATTCACCTGCCATATGTTCTGTTTAAAGCGTACAACTCCATTTTTTTTGGTCTATTCAGAGGATATACAACTATTATTATAATCTAAATTTAAAAACTGTTTGGTCCCCCAAAAAGAAACCTGGATTCATTAGTGGTCACCCTCCATTCCTCCCCAAATTTCATCAGCCCTAAGCAACTGATAATCTATTTTGTGTGTCCATAGATTTTCTCATCTTGAACATTTAATTTAAATGGAATAATACATTTATGGTTTTTTGTGATTGATTACATTTATTTAGTGTAATACTTTCAAAGGCTCATTTGTGTTATAGCGCTGTTTCTTTTTATTTCCAAATAATATCACAGTGTATGGATATATTTTTTTTAGTTAGCTGTTTATCACCTGATGGACATTTGGGTCATTTTCACTTTTTTGGCTATTGTGAAGAATTTTCTGACATATGTATGCACGTTTTAGTTGAGCATATGTTTTGTGTTTCTCTTGTGTATGTTCCTAGAAATGGAATTGTGGTTATCATATCATAGCTCTTTGTCTACTATTTTGAGGAAATAGTAAAATTACCTGTTTTCCACAATGACTCTGCCACTGTTTATTCTCACCAACAATGTATGAGGGTTCTAGTTTTTCCTTATCCTAATCGGTGTGGAGTATTATGTCATGTGGTTTTAATTTGCATTTCTCTAATGACTAATGATGTTAAGCATTCTTTCATGTGTTTCTCCCCACTTACATATCTTCTTTGGAGAAATGTCTACCAATTCTATAATACATTTAAAAATTGGGTTGTTGGTTTATTGCTAAGTTATAAATTTTCTTAATGTATTCTGGATATAAGTTACTTATTAATATATGATTTGCAAAAATTTCTCCTATTCTGACTTATATGCATTTAAAATGCATATAATTTATTAATATGCATATAATTTATTAATTTATTTATTTTATATGTGTATTGATTTCTGGGTATTTTAATATTTACATATGTGACATTATTAACCCTATGTGATTTGGTATTTTTCTTGGCTCTACTCAACATTTATATTGACGTATGTCCTGGCTGACAATCCAGTATAGTTCCTTCTCCAGTTAATTCATTTAACATGATGACTAGTGTTCTTTTTTTTTTTTTTAAGATTTTATTTATTTATCAGAGAGAGAGGGGGGAGAGAGTGAGCACAGGCAGAGGCAGAGGGAGAAGCAGGCTCCCTGCTGAGCAAGGAGCCCAATGTGGGACTCGATCCCAGGACGCTGGGATCATGACCTGAGCCGAAGGCAGCTGCTTAACCAACTGAGCCACCCAGGCGTCCCATGACTAGTATTCTACAGCAAGGGTAAATCATAGTTTAAGGTCATATTTTATTTTTCCTGTATTTTGCCTTTCAGCCAGCTATATTTAAGAAGAGATGAGATGTTGTGAGCACATTGGTTGTTCTCTCATTCTTAACAATTACAGGGTTTGTTGTAAGGTATTTTGGGGTAGAATTGCCTCCAAAAAGAGATGACTTTATAATGTCCAGGCACTATTACTCGATATAAACAGTACCCTAGAAACTTAACTTCAGTAATCATAATTTATACAGTAATTCCTCACCTCTGTCAACATAAAAGTATTTAGTTTCATTCTATAGTTGAGACATAGTCATAGTAATTAAGCTTATTAGTAATATAACATATTCTTGAAGTTATAAAAGTAGAAAAAAGAAAGATGTTTGGAAATTGCAAACTGAGGATAACTCATGACGTAAAAACAAAAATCAATTGCAAAATAAAAAAATACCAAAAATCAAAAACAAACATTTGTAAAGTGAACCATGGGAAATAAAGATTGTTGAGGACATTGAGGAATGATGCTAAATACTGCACGGTGTCAAAGACCTTGACAGTTCCTTATGCCAGACACTGATTTTAAAAAGTGCAGTCCCCCTCCATCAGACATTCTGTGCCAGAAAAGTCACTATCCATGTTTCAAGAAGCTGCAGACATTCTATTCACAGAGAATGCTCTGATTCTGAAGAGGCTATACTTTTTGACCTAGAGAAGTAGAGGAATGGAAGGAGAGCTCTAAAAAGAAACTTTCATATTATACTGTTTTTATTACTATTTTTTTACTTTCTAAATTTCTTCTACCTTGGCAAAGTTTTATTACATTGGTTATTAATAGTGTATATGTTTCTTTTCCATAGGTGAATTCTTTCACTCATCACTTAGCACAGAACTAAGTGCTAACTAAACGCTTACTTCATGTTTCAGGCTGTGGGTATTCGTTGTCATGAGACAATGATGTATATTCTCGTTGCTCTTTGGCTTTATATATATATATATACATATATATATATACACATATGTGTATATATATACATATATATATATATACATATGTGTGTATATATATATATATATTAAGATTTTATTTATTTATTTGACAGACAGAGATCACAAGTAGGCAGACAGGCAGACAGAGAGAGCGGGGGAGGAAGGCAGGCTCCCTGCTGAGCAGAGAACCTGATTCGGGGCTCGATCCTAGGACCCTGAGATCATGATCTGAGCCGAAGGCAGAGGCTTTAACCCACTGAGCCACCCAGGCGCCTCAGCTTTATATATTTTTTTAAAGACTTACTCATTTATCTTAGAGTGAGAGGGCAGATAAGTGCAGGAAGGGGCAGAGGGAGAGAATCTTCAAGAAGACTCCCCGCTGAGTGTGAAGCTTGGCATGGACCTTGATCCCACAACCCCAAGATCATGACCTGAGCGGAAACCAAGAGACAGATGCCCAGCTGACTGAGCCACTCAGGCCCCCCAGCTTTGTATTATTTAATCCAGTTTTCATTATTCTTCACAGATCAATCATTTTATGTAGAAAACAATTTGTATTTGTGGCTTCCCTCTTCAGACATATACAATATTTCAGTTTCTTACTATACTGTAGTATAGCAGTTAAGAGGTTGGCCTCTGAAGTCAGATGTCTGAGATGTGTTAAAATCATCTGGGCTTTGGAGCACCTTGGGGGCTCAGTGGGTTAAGCCTCTGCCTTTGGCTCACATCATGATCTCAGGGTCCTGGGATCAAGCCCACATTGGGTTCTCTGCTCAGTGGGGAGCCTGTTTCTGCCTCTTTCTCTGCCTGCCTCCCTGCCTACTTGTGATCTCTCTCTGTCAAGTAAATAAAATCTTCTTAAAAAATAAAATAATCTAGGCTTTGAGAGAAATGGGTGGAGGGGCCTCTGGAGGTCTCAGCTGATTAAGCATCTGCTTGGGTCATGATCTCAGGCTCCTGGGTCGAGCCCTGCATTAGGTCTCCCTGCTCAGCAGGGAGTCTGCTTCTCCTTCTCCTTCTGCCCCTCCTCCAATAACAAAATCTTAAAAAAAGAAAAGGATAAATGTATCAATATACAGGAATAGAGGGTGGTTCATTAGACTATTTTTTTTTAATAGACTGAATATTTTCTGTAACAAAAGTTAAAAATGAGTATATTCCATCATATTCTTCTTTAAGTAGACTAGATTTTTAAAACCACTTTGGGTTACATAGTAAATGTGGAAAAGTTAAAATCTTATACCAGATATTTAGAAATTCTTAATTTATAGAGATATATGTGTATAAGTCTAGCTAGGAAAATTATAAATAACCTTCAGTAATCTCTTGGGAAATCTAGAGTATAAAGCTATGTATTTTACATGTATATGCAAGCATCTTCCTCATTCTTTTAGGTTTCTTGTAATGAACGTTCTAGACTTTGAAATCAAACAAATTATTCAGTTTATTCAGATAACCATGGTACCATGGTTATCTATCTATCTATCTAAATGGTTATATATATTAATATATATATAAAATATATATATTAATGATTATATATATTAATATCTATAATATTTTATAGAACAGCATTGTCCAAAATGATAGCCAATGCCAGATGCAACTATTTAAATGTTAATTATAAACAAATTACAATTAAGATTCAGTTTCTCAGTCCTATGAACCACATTTCAAATGTTCAGTAGCTGTATGTGGCTAACAACTATATTATAGTACTTGATGGATAGAGTCCTTTTATTGTAGCAGAAAGTTCTATTGGGTGACACTGCTATCGAATATAACCAATGTTTGGAGTCAACCATTTATCTTCTCTGTCTCTACATCAATCTCTTTTAGTTGTTTTGGTCAAGAATGAAAGTTTTTCCCTTACGAGTCATACAGTACCAGTCCCTTAAGTGTCGTCAGATGATAGTTCCCATTTTTAACTAAAGATGATTTCCTGTTGCCTGGGGCTTGACAGTTCACAAAGAGACCAGAGTTGGCAGAAACACAAATAATATAGGATTAGTAGGATTAAAGTATGGGGGGAAAAAAATGACAACTGAGTGAAAACGTGAAAGAATGAGTTTGGAGCAAATATGCAAAAAGCATACTAGATTACTTTGTCAACAGGAACTAGTGTCATTAAAAAAAAGGCTTGGCAGGTGTTTTATTCTCACAGAAGGAAAAAGTACTTACTGTATAGAAGACAGCATTACATAGGGCCTTGCTTTACATACTGATTTCATTTAATAAAAAAAGAATCAAGACTACCTTATGTTTAACTCTACTATATATACATAATATCTGCTCATACACACACACATACACACACACACATATTTACAATAGTATTTTCTCACTTATTTTTAAAATTGAACTTATTTAAACTAAAATCCCAATTCACCCATTTCTCCTACACCCCCATCCCTCACTTCTGGCAACCACCCACCTGTTCTCTTTATCAGTGAGCTTATTTTATATATAAAATACATTTATTAGCATACATAAGTATATGATTTAATTCTTATTATTATTTAATTATATATGATTATGTAGTATTGCCTATATTATTATTTTACTTTGCATAATGCCCACAGGTCTATCCATATTGTCCCAAATGGCAAGATTTCATTCTTCTTTTTTTTTCTCATTGTGTTTTTTTTTAATTTTTAATTTTTTATAAACATATATTTTTATCCCCAGGGGTACAGGTCTGTGAATCTCCAGGTTTACACACTTCACAGCACTCACCAAAGCACATACCCTCCCCAATGTCTATAATCCCACCCCCCTTCTCCCAACCCCCCACACCCCAGCAACCCTCAGTTTGTTTTGTGAGATTAAGAGTCACTTATGGTTTGTCTCCCTCCCAATCCCATCTTGTTTCATTGATTCTTCTCCTACCCACTTAAGCCCCCGTGTTGCATCACCACTTCCTCATATCAAGGAGATCATATGATAGTTGTCTTTCTCCGCTTGACTTATTTCGCTAAGCATGATACGCTCTAGTTCCATCCATGTTGTCGCAAATGGCAAGATTTCATTTCTTTTGATGGCTGCATAGTATTCCATTGTGTATATATATCACATCTTCTTGATCCATTCATCTGTTGATGGACATCTAGGTTCCTTCCATACTTTGGCTATTGTGGACATTGCTGCTATAAACATTCCAGTGCACGAGCCCCTTCGGATCACTATGTTTGTATCTTTAGGGTAAATACCCAGTAGTGCAATTGCTGGGTCATAGGGCAGTTCTATTTTCAACATTTTGAGGAACCTCCATACTGTTTTCCAGAGTGGTTAGACCAGCTTGCATTCCCACCAACAGTGTAGGAGGGTTCCCCTTTCTCCACATCCTCGCCAGCATCTGTCATTTCGTGACTTGTTGATTTTAGCCATTCTGACTGGTGTGAGGTGATATCTCATTGTGGTTTTGATTTGTATTTCCCTGATGCCGAGTGATATGGAGCACTTTTTCGTGTGTCTGTTGGCCATCTGGATGTCTTCTTTGCAGAAATGTCTGTTCATGTCCTCTGCCCATTTCTTGATTGGATTATTTGTTCTTTGGGTGTTGAGTTTGCTAAGTTCTTTATAGATTCTGGACACTAGTCCTTTATCTGATATGTCGTTTGCAAATATCTTCTCCCATTCTGTCAGTTGTCTTTTGATTTTGTTAACTGTTTCCTTTGCTGTGCAAAAGCTTTTGATCTTGATGAAATCCCAATAGTTCATTTTTGCCCTTGCTTCCCTTGCCTTTTGCGTTGTTCCTAGGAAGATGTTGCTGCGGCAGAGGTCGAAGAGGTTGCTGCCTGTGTTCTCCTCAAGGATTTTGATGGATTCCCTTCGCACATTGAGGTCCTTCATTCATTTTGAGTCTATTTTTGTGTGTGGTGTAAGGAAATGGTCCAATTTCATTTTTCTGCATGTGGCTGTCCAATTTTCCCAGCACCATTTATTGAAGAGGCTGTCTTTTTTCCATTGGACATTCTTTGCTGCTTTGTCGAAGATTAGTTGACCATAGAGTTGAGGGTCTATTTCTGGGCTCTCTATTCTGTTCCATTGATCTATGTGTCTGTTTTTGTGCCAGTACCATGCTGTCTTGATGATGACAGCTTTGTAATAGAGCTTGAAGTCCGGAATTGTGATGCCACCAACGTTGGCTTTCTTTTTCAATATCCCTTTGGCTATTCGAGGTCTTTTCTGGTTCCATATAAATTTTAGAATTATTTGTTCCATTTCTTTGAAAAAGATGGATGGTACTTTGATAGGAATTGCATTAAATGTGTAGATTGCTTTAGGTAGCATAGACATTTTCACAATATTTATTCTTCCAATCCAGGAGCATGGAACATTTTTCCATTTCTTTGTGTCTTCCTCAATTTCTTTCATGAGTACTTTATAGTTTTCTGAGTATAGATTCTGTGTCTCTTTGGTTAGGTTTATTCCTAGGTATCTTATGGTTTTGGGTGCAATTGTAAATGGGATTGACTCCTTAATTTCCCTTTCTTCTGTCTTGCTGTTGGTGTAGAGAAATGCAACTGATTTCTGTGCATTGATTTTATATCCTGACACTTTACTGAATTCCTGTATAAGTTCTAGCAGTTTTGGAGTGGAGTCTTTTGGGTTTTCCACATATAGTATCATATCATCTGCGAAGAGTGATAATTTGACTTCTTCTTTGCCGATTTGGATGCCTTTAATTTCCTTTTGTTGTCTGATTGCTGAGGCTAGGACCTCTAGTACTATGTTGAATAGCAGTGGTGATAATGGACATCCCTGCCGTGTTCCTGACCTTAGCGGAAAAGCTTTCAGTTTTTCTCCATTGAGAATGATATTTGCGGTGGGTTTTTCATAGATGGCTTTGATGATATTGAGGTATGTGCCCTCTATCCCTACACTTTGAAGAGTTTTGATCAGGAAGGGATGTTGTACTTTGTCAAATGCTTTTTCAGCATCTATTGAGAGTATCATATGGTTCTTGTTCTTTCTTTTATTGATGTGTTGTATCACATTGACTGATTTGCGGATGTTGAACCAACCTTGCAGCCCTGGAATAAATCCCACTTGGTCGTGGTGAATAATCTTTTTAATGTACTGTTGAATCCTATTGGCTAGTATTTTGTTGAGTATTTTCGCATCTGTGTTCATCAAGGATATCGGTCTATAGCTCTCTTTTTTGGTGGGATCCTTGTCTGGTTTTGGGATCAAGGTGATGCTGGCCTCATAAAATGAGTTTGGAAGTTTTCCTTCCATTTCTATTTTTTGGAACAGTTTCAGGAGAATAGGAATTAGTTCTTCTTTAAATGTTTGGTAGAATTCCCCCGGGAAGCCGTCTGGCCCTGGGCTTTTGTTTGTTTGGAGATTTTTAATGACTGTTTCAATCTCCTTACTGGTTATGGGTCTGTTCAGGCTTTCTATTTCTTCCTGGTTCAGTTGTGGTAGTTTATATGTTTCTAGGAATGCATCCATTTCTTCCAGATTGTCAAATTTATTGCCGTAGAGTTGCTCATAGTATGTTCTTATAATAGTTTGTATTTCTTTGGTGTTAGTTGTGATCTCTCCTCTTTCATTCATGATTTTATTTATTTGGGTCCTTTCTCTTTTCTTTTTGATAAGTCGGGCCAGGGGTTTATCAATTTTATTAATTCTTTCAAAGAACCAGCTCCTAGTTTCGTTGATTTGTTCTATTGTTTTTTTGGTTTCTATTTCATTGATTTCTGCTCTGATCTTTATGATT
>NC_081568.1:112618033-112673433 GCF_022355385.1 Mustela nigripes | reverse complement strand
TCTCTTCTCCTGCTGGGCTTAGGGTTTCTTTCTTGTTCTTTCTTCAGCTCCTTTAGGTGTAGGGTGAGGTTGTGTACCTGAGACCTTTCTTGTTTCTTGAGAAAGGCTTGTACCGCTATATATTTTCCTCTCAGGACTGCCTTTGTTGTGTCCCACAGATTTTGAACTGTTGTTTTTTCATTATCATTTGTTTCCATGATTTTTTTTCAATTCTTCTTTAATTTCCCGGTTGACCCATTCATTCTTTAGAAGGATGCTGTTTAGTCTCCATGTATTTGGGTTCTTTCCAAACTTCCTCTTGTGGTTGAGTTCTAGCATCAGAGCATTGTGGTCTGAAAATATGCAGGGAATGATCCCAATCTTTTGATACCGGTTGAGTCCTGATTTAGGACCGAGGATGTGATCTATTCTGGAGAATGTTCCATGTGCACTAGAGAAGAATGTGTATTCTGTTGCTTTGGGATGAAATGTTCTGAATATATCTGTGATGTCCATCTTGTCCAGTGTGTCGTTTAAGGCCTTTATTTCCTTGTTGATCTTTTGCTTGGATGATCTGTCCATTTCTGTGGGGGGAGTGTTAAAGTCCCCTACTATTATTGTATTATTGTTGATGTGTTTCTTTGATTTTGTTATTAATTGGTTTATATAGTTGGCTGCTCCCACGTTGGGGGCATAGATATTTTAAATTGTTATATCTTCTTGTTGGACAGACCCTTTGAGTATGATATAGTGTCCTTCCTCATCTCTTATTATAGTCTTTGGTTTAAAATCTAATTGATCTGATATAAGGATTGCTACTCCTGCTTTCTTCTGATGTCCATTAGCATGGTAAATTCTTTTCCACCCCCTCACTTTAAATCTGGAGGTGTCTTCGGGCTTAAAATGAGTTTCTTGGAGGCAACATATAGATGGATTTTGTTTTTTTATCCATTCTGATACCCTGTGTCTTTTGACAGGGGCATTTAGCCCATTAACATTCAGGGTAACTATTGAGAGATATGAATTTAGTGCCATTGTATTGCCTGGAAGGTGACTGTTACTGTATATGGTCTCTGTTCCTTTCTGATCTACCACTTGTAGGCTCTCTCTTTGCTTAGAGGACCCCTTTCAATATTTCCTGTAGAGCTGGTTTGGTGTTTGCAAATTCTTTCAGTTTTTGTTTGTCCTGGAAGCTTTTAATCTCTCCTTCTATTTTCAATGATAGCCTAGCTGGATATAGTATTCTTGGCTGCATGTTTTTCTAGTTTAGTGCTCTGAAAATATCATGCCAGCTCTTTCTGGCCTGCCAGGTCTCTGTGGATAAGTCAGCTGCCAATCTAATATTTTTACCATTGTATGTTACAGACTTCTTTTCCTGGGCTGCTTTCAAGATTTTCTCTTTGTCACTAAGACTTGTAAATTTTACTATTAGGTGACGGCGTGTGGGCCTATTCTTATTGATTTTGAGGGGCGTTCTCTGAACCTCCTGAATTTTGATGCTCGTTCCCTTTGCCATATTGGGGAAATTCTCCCCAATAATTCTCTCCAGTATACCTTCTGCTCCCCTCTCTCTTTCTTCTTCTTCTGGAATCCCAATTATTCTAATGTTGTTTCATCTTATGGTGTCACTTATCTCTCGAATTCTCCCCTCATGCTCCAGTAGCTGTTTGCCCCTCTTTTGTTCAGCTTCTTTATTCTCTGTCATTTGGTCTTCTATATCGCTAATTCTTTCTTCTGCCTCATTTATCCTAGCAGTGAGAACCTCCATTTTTTATTGCACCTCATTAATAGCTTTTTTAATTTCAACTTGGTTAGATTTTAGTTCTTTTATTTCTCCAGAAAGGGCTTTTATATCTCCCGAGAGGGTTTCTCTAATATCTTACATGCCTTTTTTGAGCCCGGCTAGAACCTTGAGAATTGTCATTCTGAACTCTAGGTCTGACATATTACCAATGTCTGTACTGATTAGGTCCCTAGCCTTCGGTACTGCCTCTTGTTCTTTTTTTTGTGGTGAATTTTTCCGCCTTGTCATTTTGTCCAGATAAGAGTATATGAAGGAGCAAGTAAAATACTAAAAGGGTTGCAACAACCCCAGGAAAAATATGCTTTAACGAAATCAGAAGAGATCCCAAATCATGAGGGGGGAGAAAGGGGATAAAAAGAGGTTCAAAAAGAAAGAAAGGAAAAAAAAGAAAAAAAAAAAAAGAAAAAAAAGAATTAAAAAAAATAAAACGAATAAAGAAAAATATAAAAAAGAAAAAATATATATATTAGATAACTTGTTTAAAATCGTTAAAAAAGAAAAGGGTAAAAGTTTAAAAAAATTTTAGAAGAAGAGAAAAAAAAAGAAAAATAAAAAAATTAAATTAACTGCAAGACTAAAAAAATCACAGGGAGAAAGCCATGAGTTCCGTGCTTTGCTTTCTCCTCCTCTGGAATTCTGCTGCTCTCCTTGTTATTGAAACCGCACTCCTTGGTAGGTGAACTTGGTCTTGGCTGGATTTCTTGTTGATCTTCTGTGGGAGGGGCCTGGTGTAGTGATTCTCAAGTGTCTTTGCCCCTGGCAGAATTGCACCGCCCTTACCAAATCTGCTCTGGTTTGCTTTCAGGAGCTTTTGTTCCCTGAGCGCTTTCCGTAGAGTTCCGAAGGACGGGAATACAAATGGCAGCCTCCTGGTCTCCGGCCGGGAGGAGCCGAGAGCCCGGGGCCCCACTCCTCAGTGCGCCCTCAGAGAACAGCGCCCAGTTACTCCGTCTGCCTGACCTCCGGCCGCGCTCCGAGCTCACTAAGCCTGCGACCGGTTCAAGGTAACCCCGAGCTGTGAGTTTACTGTCGGCTCTGTCTCTGTAGCCGGCTTTCCCATTCCAATACCTGCAAGCTCCGTGACACTCAGACTCCCCCGATCCTTCTGTGACCCTGCCGGACCTGAGGCCATGCTGACCCCGGGTGGGCTTTGCCCCGGTTTAGCCTCTGGAGCGATGTCCCTCAGCAGAACAGACTTTTAAAAGTCCTGATTTTGTGCTCCGTTGCTCCACCGCTTGCCAGGAGCCGGCCCCTCCCCCCGGGGTCTATCTTCTGGTCGCTTTGGATTCACTTCTCCGCCAGTCCTACCTTTCAGAAAGTGGTTGTTTTTCTGTTTCCAGAATTGCTCTTCTTCTTCTCTTCGATCTGCTGATGGATTTGCAGGTGTTTGCAATCTTTAGATAAGCTATCTAACTGATCTCCTGCTAGCTGAAGTAGTCTCAGACTGCTACTTCTCTGCCATCTTGACTCCTCCCCCCAAGATTTCATTCTTTTTTATGGCTAAATAATATTATGTGTATATACACACACACACAATTCTTTTACTCTTTCATTGATGGGCCCTTGGGTTGTTTCCATATCTTGGGTTTTGTAAATAATGCTGCAGTGAACATGGGGGTGCATATGTCTTTTAAATTAATGTTTTTATTTTCTTTTGATAAATACCTAGAATTGGAACTGCTGGATTATATTGTAGTTTTATTTTGAATTTTTTGAGGAACCTCCATACTTGTTCCATAGTGGCTGTTCCAATTTACATTTCCACCAACAGGGCTCAACAGTTCCCTTTGCTCTACATTTTTGCCAACAGTTGCTATTTCCAGTCTTTTTGTTAACAATCATTCTGTGTGTGGTGATATCCTATTGTGAGTTTTTTTCAAGATTTATTTATTTATTTGACAGAGGTTGAGAGAGCACAAGTAGGCAGAGAGGCAGACAAAGAGAGAGGGGGAAGCAGGCTCCCCGCTGAGTAGAGAGCCTGAGATGTGGGGCTCCATACCAGGACCCTGAGATCATGACCTCAGCCTAAGGCAGAGTCTTAACCCACTAAGCCACCCAGGCACCCCCCCATTGTGAGTTTTTACCTGTTGGCTATCTGTATACATGCTTTAGAGTCTTCTGCCTACTTTGTAATCACATGATCTTCTGCTGTTGTATGAGTTCTTTATATATTTTGGATATTAGTCATTTATCAGATAAATAATTTACAAATATTTTCTTCCATTCAGTAGGCTGCTTTTTCATTCTGTTGATGTTTCTTGTTTTGAGTTTCTGTTGCTTTGGTTGGTTGGTTGGTTGGTTTCTTTTTTTGCTATGCAGAAACTTTTTAAGTAGATGTAGTTCCAATTCTTTATTTGCTTTTGTTGCTTTTGCTTTTGGTAACAGATTAAAAAAGTCACCACCAAGATCCATGTCAGACAACTTGTTACCTATGTTTTCTTTTAGGAGTTCTGTGATTTCAGGTCCTTCACATTTTAAGTCTTTAATCTATTTTGACTTAAATTTTTGCATGTGGTGAAGGATAGCGGTCCAATTTCAGTCTTTTGCAATAGGCTGTCCAATTTTCTCAGCATTCGTTAAAGAAGCTGTCTTCTCCCCCACTGAAAATTCTTGGCTCCTTTGTCATTATTCTTTTATTCTCAGTCTGGTCACCTAAAAAAGTCAAGATACTAAAAACTGCTTTTAATATCAAAAGAGAAGCAAAGTTTCCTAGTCAATGAGTTTCACATTTGCAGGATTTACTTCATACAATTCTTTATATTATGCTGTGTATAAAATAATATTAGTTGATATTTAGCATTTTGGAAAATTAAAATTTTCAACAAATAAGTATTTCTAACACTTAAAACATCCATTTAAAAGCAAATATTTGAAATTGTTTACTTTTTTCATAGATGGTTATCTAAAATTTTATGACCATTTTTTGCCTTATTAAGTAAATTGTAAAAGTAACATTTAATACTTTCTCAACTAACTGGCCTGATAATTATGCCCAGTAGTTTTCATAGTAATTCTAACACAGTGTGGACCCTACGACTATTGAGGTTAGGTTTGCTTCTGAAGTAACAGCTATAGGTAAATTGTGATTCTGAAGCCCATTATACACTTTTTTTTTCCTCATTGTAAAGTGTCACTTCACAGTAGATCAGATACTAATACTTCTTGCTTTTCTTAACAAGCTTCACTATCATTTTGGTAAGAAATCAAGGTTTCTGAAAGAACCAGACAGAAAAGTTTGTTAAGTGAATACACTTAACTCTACATGAATTGCCAAACCATTGGATTGTTATTTGAGGGTTGGACATGCCTCCTCTGGGCTTTATGACAACATTCTTCTTCATTTTTCCAAAGGTGTTCTTATTTATTTCCTGTAAGGCTGGAACCTAAGTCTGGATATAACTGATATTGTGAAAGTGGGTTGTTGCCATGCTGCAGAAAACCATGAGTGTCTTTTTAGTTATGTTGATTCAAAACTGGGGGGAGGGCTGTAGAAATGAATGGAAAGGCAGAATTAATGTAAGAACTAACTTTAAGAACCAGAAGTTTTCTTAAGGCTATTCTTGACAGAAACCAAGGGTAATCTCTTCCTTAAAAGCAAAAATATGAGTGAAGTATTCACCCCTATGTACTTGATTTCTTATAACTGCCTCATGTTAAGAACATTTCCAAAATATTTTACACATTTGCTAAATGTATCTTATTGTACACTAGCAAATGTTAAGTTGAATGCTATGTGTATAGTAAAATAATTTTGAAAACCATCTACTTACCTAGTAAAGGAAAAGGGTAACTTTAAGTTCCAGTCTACTTGGTAGGATTTAAAATTTTTTTATCATTAATAAATATTAAGTTGTCTTGAAATTAAATCCCTTTGTATGTTTTTGAGGGAAATAAAAATAAACAATTTGTTTTTACTGATT
Source organism: Mustela nigripes (assembly GCF_022355385.1). Classification (NCBI taxonomy): domain Eukaryota; kingdom Metazoa; phylum Chordata; class Mammalia; order Carnivora; family Mustelidae; genus Mustela; species Mustela nigripes. The sequence goes on along the minus strand of NC_081568.1, from coordinate 112,667,730 downwards.
GCTTTTTAAGTAAATATGAGTGAGCCATAACAAAAAAGAAATCTACACAGAAGTATGAAAGCATTCAGAAGCAGATATCCCTTTGAGAGAAAATTACTTTTTTTTCTTTTAAGAAAGGAAGATGGTTTTAAATTCTCAGCAAGGAGTCACCATCTCAATTAAAAATGATTCTGAATAGGGACTTAAAAGCTGCTAGTTCATTTCATTTATGTTTTGGCCATTAGAACCATATATTAGAGGAACTAAAGTGATGGGAAATTAGTTTGAATTCTTTTTAGAAATAATAAAGAATAAGAGAAAATTTTTTTCTCAAATACTGTGTCCTATTCTTTACATGTAAATTTGAATCTCTTATTACCAGTCACATGATCAAAGAGTCAAAGGCCCAAACTGGTCTTGGAGTGAGTATATCTGATTGATTAGGTAGATGGTGCTTTACATGTGAGGTGACAGAGGAAGACTGTATCCATTGAAAGTCCATAGAGTAAAAAACATTTATTCACATTTTCAATACAGACTGGTTTTTACCTGTATGAGGAGAGTAAAGATATCTTCTGTTTTTATTTATCTGATATGATTCACTGTTTGAAACAGATCGAAATAGCCAGATTGGAGTGAACAGAGCTTTTTAGTAATTGTTCTTTATGAATGTGCACTGTTTCCAGGAGATACCCATGGGCTTATGTTTGCAGTTCTCTTTAATATTAAAACATAATAATCAGCACACTAAAAATATCACCTGTTACTCCCATAGATACTAATAACCATGTTATTAAAGATATTGAGGGCCCACCATTTTGGTGATAGAGGTTCAAGCCCTCTTGCATTTTGTCCATCCTGTTACCCAGGGCTGCCAAATCGCAGTAGGGCCATTTTTCCCTGCAGGAACGTAGGGGATGATTCATCTGGTTTATCTGAAACAAATCACCTAAGATAATTTGTTCTTGTTGTTGTTGTTTGTTTTTTTAGAGTGAGCCTGAGCCAGAGTGGGGGCAGGGGTGGCTGGAGGAGCGGGGAAGAGAGGATTTCAAGCAAGCTCCTCGCCCAGCACAGAGCCTGATACAGGGCTCAGTCTCATAGCCTTGAGCAGACATCACGACTCAGATGCTTAACTGAGCCACCCAGGAACCCCTGACCCCTAAAGTAGTTTAATGCCAAACTGCACAGCCAAACATCACACCTCTAACAATTATTCATATAAAAATGAGCTATCTTTTATAAAATTACTGAACTCTACCAAAGTATTTAAAAATTTGTTCCTAAATTTTGAAAATAAGGTAATTCCAGTTTCAAGACCTAAGAAGAAAATGAAACCAACCTGAATGACATTAGATTCTGGACATTTTATGGTGTTAGGTATTTAATACTGGCCCATTTCATTGCTAAGATTTGCAAACATGAGTAGCTGAATCTTTATAATGAAGAAGTTGAATTCTCCATATACATTTCTGAAAAGTGCTAGTGACAGAAGGCAGCACGTAGTGGAGTTGGGGGGCAAGTGAAACAGTGACTGGAATAGTGTATCTTCTCTTAAGGGAGGACCAAGGACAAACTGGGAACCTAAGGGGGAGAATGGAGCTAAGTGGAGCCATTAAATCAGAGTTTATCAAGAGCCACATAGGATGAGAAAAATATTATCACTGGTTATTTCTTTTACAAACTCAAGCATAATGTGTGTAGACACCTAAGTCATGTGCAGTGAAGTCAGCTCAGTTCCTCCTATTACTCAGTTTTCCTTCTTTTAAAGAAAAATTGTGTCTAATGCCATTTCTTGTTTTCATTTTTGAGTTAGCATTTTTTTTCAGGCAGGGACTACAACTTTTTTTTTTTTTTTTTTTTTTTTTTTTTTTGCTTATGGTCTCAAAACTGATTTACATAGAGAATGGTAATGTGACTCAAATGGTCCTCACTTAGCAGTATATTGCTACCAACATCACAGATAAAAAGATGTGTTCAAGAAGAAATCCTTTCCTTGTACCCTTACTTAAAAAATCACCCCATCATCGGAATCTGATAGAGAAGATAAACTTTTTCAAAGAAAGAGCTTATATATTTTGCAGTAAATAAAGGTAAAGTGTGCTTAACTTTTTGCTTTTATCATGTTTACCACTTGTACTTTTATGTTTTTTTGATACCTGGGGAAATGTGACTTCAACTTCAATCCAAAATGTGTTGTGGATTTATACTTCAATAAGTTTACTTTAATTTAAAAATACCCAAAAAGCACAGTAGAAAAAGAATATTCAAAATATCAAAATGTGTATCATAACTTCTCTTTGAAGAGCTGGGTTAATAATAAGAACTTAGAGATGTTTGATTCTTTACAGTTCACAATAAACTTTGTAAAGGAAAAATAAAAAGATAGAGATAATAGTAATAATATTCTCAGTTCTCAGATGTGCTGAAAAAGGCCAAATGCTCCTAAACACCAATAAAAGGAAGGCTCTTTTGAATTCATTAAGTATGCCAGAATCCCATTACCCTTTTGTCTAGGAATGAACAGTGGAGTTTTCTCTTGCAGATTCAGATCATGTATTATGAGATTCTGCGAACTGTCGGGAAGGAATGATGGCAGTAATACCACACCTGGAACTAGAAAGATGTATCATATCTGGTGCAGCTATGTTGGACAAAGGTTTTTTGTTTTTTTTTTCATCATATACATTCTCTGTTTGATGTGATTTTTTTTTCTCTATTTCTTCTGAAAGCTTGTGTATGGGTACATACACACAGATACTGTATGAAAACATGTTCTTATTATATTTGAGTGTGTAGTTAACTAGACTAAGGGGACTTCTTAAATGAATGGGCATGATTTATTCCCTTGTAAAAGGGAAGACTGATGGTGTTAACATTGAACATTTTCTTTCCAAATGAGGCTTATATTTTGAATGACACCATAAGACCTACAAACACTTTTGATACATATTGTAAAAGATTAGGGTATATTTGTGTTCCAGGGCTGAGCTAGCTTCTGAGGATTTTTGTGGGCCTTTTCATTTTGCCCTTGGCTGACTCAGTTCTGGGGATAGTGTGGGACAGATATCTGAACCAGATTGCTTTTGGAGAGTCCCCACCATTAAAATAGTCTTTATTGGCTTAATTTGTGAATAAACTTGTACATACCAAAAATAAAAGTATAAAAATTTTCCCTATACATGATTATAATGAGGTTGATTGTTAATAAGAGGAATTTGTGAAGATATTTTTTTCTTTTGAAATGGAATTGATTTTTATTGTACCTGGGGATGGATGTCCTTTGAATGCATTTCAGATGTGTTTTTCATATGCTCAAGACTAATATGGTAGCTTTCCTTTAGCAGAAGAGTTTTCTGCTATGCCCACTCTTGCCCAGCTGACCTAGAAATTTATATTAATTGATATCTCAATTTACTGATCAATCACAATTTATCTAAAACCCCCCGGGCGCCTGGGTGGCTCAGTGGGTTAAGCTGCTGCCTTCGGCTTGGGTCATGATCTCAGGGTCCTGGGATCGAGTCCCACATCGGGCTCTCTGCTCAGCGGGGGGCCTGCTTCCCTTCCTCTCTCTCTGTGATCTCTTTCCTTCCTCTCTCCTACTGTGATCTCTCTCTGTCAAATAAATAAATAAAATCTTAGAAAAAAAAATAAATAAAACCCCCCATGCACCAGGTTTGCAATACAGAGTGATGTCTTCCAACGATAAGAATTCTCTTAAATAAGGCTCAGTTTACTGTCACATAGTGATGCAGTGAGAAACAGAAAAAGTGTTTTCCAACATTGCATCCTTCCCTTAGTGTGACAATGACAGAATGGTCATTGGTCCACATGTGTGATTCACATTCAAAATATTTTCTTGGTCCCAAATTCATGGACAAATATGTTTCATGTGATTAAAAATGTTTAAAAGTGTTTCTTTTACCCTTGCATTTTATTTGTCTGATCTATATTTTTTTCCTGTGCAATAAGCTGATAAATATTCTAGCCAGTTTTTTTTTTAAATAATTCTTTTTGCCTTTCTTTTGTAGCTTTTGACTGACATCTATTCACTTCAAGGGTGATTTTCTGTTGGCAAGAGGCAGAAGAGACACACCAAGCATCCCCTTCAGGAACAAGCAATTTAAGTACTATAATGAGATGGGTCTTTTCAGAGTCTATAATTGGTGACAAGGTGTGGCAGCTTCATATCAGACAAAGATGTACAACACCGAGCTTATTAATGAGGATGGAGCGTCATACTCCAGAAAGCTTCCTATGACTATGAGACAGGAGAATATAACAGATAGTGTAGGTTGTTACTAAGTCCAATATCTCCAATTTGCATCATAAAACCTTTATGTAAGCCAATTCAAGCTAATCCAGAATGGGCTATTTTCCCCCTTTAGAATTCACTAGGGTAGCCAGCAATCCATCACTTTGGATCTCAGCCCTCCCAGACAACAGCAATAATCATCTAAACGTGCAGATATGCTCAATTTAATTGGGTTAGTTTAGTAACCTTCCTTGTATTAGAGCCAACTTGCAAAGAGATATAATATTTTCACAGTTATGAAGACATAGCAGCTGGCCATAGTAAGATTTGATTGTGGATCAAGAAATCAAATTTTCATCAAGTTAAGAACTCTTCATGGAAATATATATGGAATAAATAATAAAGTAAAATGATTAACAGGAAGACCTACAAAGATATTGGCAAGGCATACAAAAACTGCCTTACTGATAATGCTGAAATCTGCTACTCAGCTTACTCTGATAGCTTTTTACTAGTATTTTTGGGGAAGAACATTAGTTTTAAATAAAACCAAAAGTCAAAGAAGTAGATAATGAAGTGATATATTAATATTGAGAAGCTACATGAAACCTCAAGATGTTGAAATTATTTTGTAAATGCTAATTTATTAAGCTTTATGCAATTTTCTAAAAAAAGATAACTGTCTTTTTTTTAAACATTCTTAAAAACTTAAAAAGTAAATATGTTTTATGTAGTCAAATACAATTTCAAGGGAAGTCAGAAAGAGAACCCCGGTGTTGGGTTTCTGGTGTTTGGTTCTGAGGAATGATACTTTTTTTTTCATGTGAACAATAGAAAAGTTATCAGAAAATAAATACCTCTTCTTAAAGGTAACACTGGGACCCATTTTAATGAGGTAAGTGACCAAGATGCTGAGGAATAAAGCACTGTATGATCCTCTTACCATCTGCCCCATATTAACAGATTTCTGCAATGAGTTGTTTATAGTGTAATTACAAAGAAAAACAAGGATAAAATAAAACAGAATGAAAGATAAAGGATTGTTCAACTTCAAATGTCCTTTTCCTGGAAAGCACTTATTCTCAGAACAAGCTGCCCCCTTTTCAGCATATATTGCTTCGAGGGGGTTCTTTCTGTTCATAATTATGGGCCCTTTATTCTATGAAATTAAAGGATTCTCCCTCAGATTGTCACTCAATAGTAATGTTTCTAGGGAGTTTGTGAATTTCCAAGTCATTGAAATATTTCTTGAAGTCCAAATTTGGCCGCCTTTGATTATAAGCTAGAAATCATAGCTCAGTTAAACTTTTAGAATCATTTAAAATTACAATTGTGTAGTGATGAAAATGTTCAGGACCACATTTTGAACCAGCAGTGATTGCATAGTATTTATTACTAATGCATTGCATATTACATGTTCTGCGAAGCCAGAAGCATTTCCTTTGGGCATCAGGACTAGGGGAGAAGAGTCTCAGGGGCCGGAGACTAGCTTCTTCTACTTGGTCAGGGCCAGGTCAGGGGTAGTGAAGTAGAATTACAGGTTCTATGGAGGATGGAAAGGCCTGTTTTGTTTCATTCTCTTCATCTGAATTTTGTTCTTTCTCTCAGGGCTCTATGGTTTGGGTCTAACCCAAATCCTGGTCAAAACTAGAATAAGTTCATTTTCTGCCTGATTTAGCATTTATAAAGTAAGGAAGTAAAAGGGCGGAGATTCATTTGATTCATTAAGACCTTCCAGTATCTTAGGTGATACATTTAAAATGAGTGCTGCGGGGGAGTTGGGGAGGGGGCTGGGGGGCTCAGTGGCTTAAAGCCTCTGCCTTTGGCTCAGGTTATGTCCCCAGGGTCCTGGGATCAAGCCCCACATTGGGCTCTCTGCTCGGCAAGGAGCCGGCTTCCTTCTCTCTCTTACTCTGCCTGCCTCTGCCTGCTTGTGATCTCTGTCTGTCAAATAAATAAATAAAATTAAAAAAAAATAATAAAATCAGTGCTGTGGGATTTATGAAATATCGAAATATCTAATTTAGTGAATCTGCTTGTGTTAAATTTACATTCCATATGCCTGTTATAGTTGTTTCCCACTTCCTTTTCTGGGTAGAGAAATAACTAAATAAATAAATAAAGACTCCAATTTAAATCTTTAGATCCCCTTGTATTAGTCCATTCTTCCCAGAAATAGCTTTGAAACAACCACAGACGGAGCAGCAACCTATGTTGACTAGAGTATGGGCTTTGAAATCAGGCACTCCTGAGGTCAGTACTTTTCAGTTTTAGGATCATAAACCTCTCTGCTTCTTTGAGCTTCCCCTTTCTCATTTATGAGCAAAAGTGATACTACTCCTTTGTAGGAGTAGTTACGTGTTTAGAAATAATACATGTAAAGTATCCCTCCTGGGAACTACTGTTTATTACGTGCACTGTGTATATTCTTGCTATTATCATTCCTACTGTTTGTATTTGGGGGCGAGGTCTCTGGGGAAAGGAAAGCGTACAGGTGAGGACTGGTGTGGGGATCATGGAATAGCTGATCTTTTCCCCATATCCTGCTCCTGTGGCAAACTCTGTGCCTTTTCTCTAAGTGATTCATTCGCAACTTGCCTGGCCACCTGCTTGCAACCTCACCACTCTTTCATTAAGTGTTCAGTAATAAAAATAAGATAACAGTTTGCAACTTCTAAGCGTGGTGACTCAGCTCTCACTCTGCTTGTTAAGTCACCTACGTTTTCCCTCACTTGATGCAGCAGAACCTTGGAAATAAGGATGTTTGAGGATGTAAACTTTATTTTTTTCACACCCTGAAACTTAAAAAAAAAATATTTCTTAACATCTTCTGTGTTTTCTCTGAAATAATGTTTTGTGTACAAAAAAAATGAAAGGGGAATTTGATGAGTATTCAGAAATTATTATTACTATCAAAATTCAAGTATATTTACTTTCTTTTTTTTAAGATTTTATTTATTTTATTTATTTGACAGAGAGAGAGAAAGATCACAAAAAGGCAGAGAGGCAGGCAGAGAGGAGGAAGCAGGCTCCCCACCAAGCAGAGAGCCTGATGTGGGGCTCGATCCCAGCACCCTGAGACCACGACCTGAGCCGAAGGCAGAGGCATAACCCACTGAGCTACCTAGGTGCCCCTCAAGTATATTTTCTAATAAATATGCTTATATCTACTGTTCCAGGCCTTTTGTAGATACAGGTTTTAGAATAGGTATAACAATAGTTAAAATTATTTCAGCAATGAAACCTAATAAAAATATGAGGAATTTGAATTTAAGATCTTTTAAAAAGAGTCTCATATGAAGGGAAAGAAAGAACTACCAATGCCAGCAATGATTTTTTTTTCAGTTAGGTGGGACTCTCTTATAAACTATGTCTTTAAAATGAATGAAGACATATTTCATCCTGTTACTTTTTCTGACAGGTGTCATTTTTCCAGGACAAATGTTTGAATATCTTAGGTACTTTTAAAAAGTAACAGCTGCTAATAATCTCTGAAGTTTGAAACTGATAACCACAGTCCATCAGGTATGGAGCTGAGCTGAACCTTCTTTCGTTATTGTTGGAGACATGTATTCTTCCTTTCTCTCTAAGGGAACTTTTTTGCAGAGAGCCAAGTAACATGCTATGCCTGGCTGAAAATAATTCGAAATTGGAGTTTTTTAAAACCTACATATCTACGAAGATATCCCGCCTGCTCAACTTTCAGGAGAAAAAGAAAACTTTTAAGTCCTTATCAAACATTTAAATCTTAACTCTTGCCATTTTTATTCTTCCTGCAGGCAACTTAATTTCTCTAATTCTCTATGTTTTACATCTGTACTCATGGAAAGTACATGAGCACATAGGAGGGTCCTCGACCCTCCTATGTTTTATAACTTATTTTAGTCACTGTTAGTCTTGTTTCCAGAAATCTGAAGAATATTCCTCTATAACAATAAATTGCTCACTTTGCTTCCTAGTTACTCCTTCTTTAAGTTAATGTTGTCCTCTCCTTGGGCATTTTTATCTATGAGCGAGAAGTAACATAGAAAATGATGGGTCTCCTCATTCTCTGAGAGGGTTTACACATTGCTGACCCCAAAGGAGGTGGCAGGTAGACTCCTAGAAAGAGAGTAGCTGACAGCTCTTTGGTGGCACTAGCAAGCAAATGTGTTGTCTTGATTTGTAAAGGGTTTTAATGTCATCAATAGTAATTCAGCAAAGAGAGAGTTGTAAAATGCAGCTCAAAATGTAGCAAATTGCATCATTGTTAGTGCTTTAGAATTTTAAAATATCTGCAGCAGATGGTAGAGTGCTAGGAGCAATGTCTTGCTTTAGTGTCTAGGAAAAGTTTATGTCATCATAAACTCTAGCGTGATTGTGGCTTCTTTGGCCTGCTAGAAAAAGTTGTTATTTATTTTCCTTCAAATAATAATTTGCTTTTTAAAATATTTAGCAGAGTATCAAGAAATCAGGATTTCTCAGAGAAGTGGTTCACTTTCCAAAGACAGAAACGAATATTATATAGTAGCCTTAGAAATGAGGACATGTTTCAAAACAACTTAATAGAGGTTAGAATAAAGGTTAGGCAGAAAAGTTTTCTGCTATATGTTGTACAGTTTGGTTTTAAATGTCCTAAATAAGAAGTTCTTGCTACCAAAAAATTGGGGGAAAGTTCAGTTATGTACAAACCCAGTAATGTACAAATTCATCAAATTTTAGTTCTGGAAGCTTCTTTAAATATTTTAGCTCCTTTTATACCATTATTTATAAATGGCAGAATTACAGCTGTCATGATGTACCCAAGAACATACATTTGGAATAAGGCTGCTAGGGATCTCTCCTTTTCCTCAACTTAGATTGATGTTTTGCATTTTTCCAGTGCATTAAAGTAAAAAATTTAATAAACTAATAATTGTGACAGTACAAAAACTTCTTAAATTGAAATTGGTAATTATCTGTGCAATAATTACAGCTATCAATCTCCTAGAACCTGGAAGAAATTAAGAAATAGGTTGCCTTATTTCTGAGAATCATGCAGAAACCCCAAATGAAAAATAGGTTAAAGTGTAATTCTACTTTTTTAGAAGCAAATAGGACAAAAAAACACACACAAAAAAACAACAGCCCAGAACACTTCAAAATAGGAATCATTTTACTAGCAAATACTATACACAAATCAACTTGGGTTATAAATTATGGGCTACTAGGATAGGCTTTAAAGCCAGTCCATCTGGGATGGAATCTTAGCTCTGCCACTTAGAACCATACCATTTAAGCCTGTTTCTTTTTTTTTTTTTTTTAATTTTTATTCTAATTCCAGTTAGTTAACATACATTGTAATACTAATTTCAGGTATATGGTATAGTGATTCACCACTTCCATACACCACCTGGTGCTCATCAGGACAAACGTACTCCTTAACCCCAATCACTTGTTTCACCATCCTGTGGCCCACTACCACCCCCTCACCCCTACTCCCCTATCCCCTTTCCTCCCTACCCCCCTACCTGCCTCCCCTCTGGTAATTGTCAGTCCATTCTCTATAGTTAAGATTCTGTTTCTTGGTTTGTCTCTCTCTTTCTTTTTCTTTTCCTTTGTTAAGTATGTTTTGTTTTGTTTAGATTTTTTTTATTTATTCATTTGATAGACAGACAGAAATCACAAGTAGGCAGAGAAACAGGCAGAGAGAGAGGAGGAAGCAGGCTCCCTGCTGAGCGGAGAGCCCCATGCGGGGCTTGATCCCAGGGCTCTGGGATCATGACCTGAGCGGAAGGCAGAGGCTTTAATTCACTGAGCCACCCAGGCGCCCCAAGTATGTTTTTTAATCTATGCCATGGTTTTCTCATCTGTAAAATGGAGTTACCTATTCCAAAATGTCATTGTGAAGATCAAATGGATTAGTAATGTAAAAACACTTGTAAAAATCTCTGGCAAACAGCAAGCTTATAACAAATTCAACTGCTTTTTTTTATTATATATTAAAGTTGGTGCGTTATTGAGTGAACTTTTTTCAGAAAGATAGCATGGCAGTGGTAGAGAGGAGCAGGAATGCATTGCTGATTCTGAGGAAAGCTACCGAGTGCCAAAGAATTAGTAGAAAAACAGGTTCTAGAGAAGTTTACAAGAGAGGTGCTCCCCAAATCATTTTCTACTTTATTCTATGGAAATTGCCCCCAAATAGACAGAATTAGCTCTATTTAGTTTCCCTCTTAATTTGCTTCAGTTTCTCCAACCTTCTGTACCTTAGTTTCATTCTCTTTTTCTGGGTACACACACACAACACATATATACGTATATGTGTTTTTTCCCTTAAAATTACGCTGGGGAGATTGTTATTCCACTAAGAAAAAAAAAAAATGCTCAGATAAGAATAAGGCTGTTGGCTTTTCTATTTTGTGCTGAATCTCTCTTGATAATACTCGAGGGAGAAAAGTTAATCTTGTGGGAGACAACAGAGGAGGATTTTTATTCTGCCCTGTAGCATCACAAAAGTCTAAGAAAGAGTTCACTTCACTTGTTTCTCACAGTTCTCCTGAGACCAAGGGACCAGGTTAGCATTTTCACTAACTCATAGTTGTTCCATGACCTCAGACCCCACCACTGTCTCCCTTCCCGAAGGCCATACATACACACTGTGTGGCTCTGCTGCTCTCAGAAAGCTGAGGGAGAAAGTAAACAACGCAGCAGTCAAAACGAAGGAAGAGCATGTTGCTAGGCATGCTTGGGGAATATTTCCAGACATCTTTTATTCTGAACCTCAGTACTTGTTGCCTTAGTCACCAGTCTGTAGAGATTCTTTTCTTTTGATATAACATTTTGACCTTCATCTTACACTCTTTTTAGTTATCTGTAAAGTTAGTTGTCAGGAGCCAGCATTCCTTGGTCCTTGCCCATTGCATGTTACTTTATGATCAAGGACAAAGGCATTGATGCTGCTGGCTGATGTCCCTGCCTTGTTCCTGCCATCACTGACATTCACCTTTCTGGCTGTCACTCTTGAAAAGTAACGTATCGTTTTAGAGGGTCATCTTCTTTCACAGATTCAGTCGTCAATGTATATGAAAAAAAACGCCCATCCTTCTCCACAATCTTTGTCTGTCAGTTCAGCACAGCTCTCCAACCACAAGATACAAAAGAAATCTGTTAGAACACGCCTCATTCTTACATGGGTTAACAAGTGCTGCATATCACATCAGAACTAAAGAAAATTGTTAAAGTCACCCCAATGAGAGAGTATATACTTCCTATATAAACTGAGTATAAATTTCCCCCAATGTCATTATGTGTGTTTTTCCTGTGCCAGAGAAAGACTACAAGGACAGAGCTCTTTTTTTTTTCCAGTGGCCTCGCATCCTTTGTTGACAGTCAGATGCCACAGTGTTCTAGGGAATACCTGTAATTCATTCCATTGTTGTGTATGAAAAAATTGCTGTGCTTTTTGTCATCTTCTCCATAACTCAAATGTAGATGGACACCTTTGACTGTCAATTTCTTCATTCTTCTTTGTTGGTACACAGTAAATGTTGCTTGTATATTTTCCTTTGGAACTAAGATGTCAAACATGAAGCATATGTGAAATGTAGGGGGTTTTGATATCTAACTCTCCTTTTTCTGTATCAGAAGATTGGTAAGATAGCAAAATTCTTATAACAAGTATATGTGTTAATGGAATGATCACTTGTAAAACTAGTCCCTACTCTCCACTCTTGGCACCTAATCGCTTTTCATTAGGTTTTTATTGACCACTTTCAACTGATTGTCAGAAGACAGTGCAAAGAAAAGGTGGGACAAATGTATTGCTACATGAATCTGAATCTTATTTTTTTTTTAAAAAAAAAGGTAGAGTTATGTAATCAGTGTGTCTTGGAATAATCCCACATTGTTGTCTTTGTTCCAAACTGAGCTCTGAATTTTTTTTCCCCCCTCCGGGGACCTACATAAATCTTCATTTCCAGAGGGAATTCTAATTAGACTATTCTAATGCCTGGCATCTCCCTCTTAACTATCATTGAACCAAGATAAGCCTGTGACTCAAGTCAACTATTGAGTAGATGAAAATGACCTCTCTCGTAGATTTTGAGAGGAATGGAGTTTTAGCTTTCACATGTTCTCCTCTTGTAGACGTCGATAAATAACTTTCAGATGCCTCAGGCTCCCACTGTGCTACTACAAGGGAACCACCCTGTGGATGAAGCTTAGGATATGGAAGGTAGGTTGAGAAAACAAACAAGAGGTTTTGATAGTGTCATTGAACACACTCTAGCTCCAGTTGCGTCTACTAATAAATTTCCTTGAAAAAGAATACACTTATCATGATAGGAACTAAGTAATGTATAGAATTGTTGAATCATTGTATGGTACATCAATATAATATATCTTGACTATATTGGAAAGAGAAAGCCTTAACTGAAAACATTTCCTTGAAATTAATAAACTCTTGAGTTAAGAATGTTAGATATTTAAGCAACATTATATAGTTTCATAACTGAAAGTTACAGGGAAGAATTATTGGAATGACAAGCCAGAACAATGACCATTGGGTATATTGAAGACTGAGACCAGTTACCAATTACAAAAGAAAATTTCCAAGTATAAAGATATTTTATGCACCCCAAAGAGAATATTGAGATACCAGAAAATCAAGAGAGACTTTGGAAACTTGATAGGTTACTAGAATATTTTTTTCAAGTATGTATTATTTTATGATCAAGCTGGGTCTGAGAAATATCAAGGTGTTCTATCTGCCTTAAAGAATTTCACTGAAAAAATTTGCCTCCTTCCAAAAAAGAACTTGTTTATTCCAAAATTAGTACATATTATCAGTGAATATTGTCATTAATAATTGAATGGATTATTTAAAAATTTGTTTCTTATCTTTAAAGTTCTAAAATATTGTTAATTATTTGAAATGGATTGAATTTCAATTGATCCTTTTCTGTAACAATTATCACATGCAAAACACTTTTTGCGTATAATCAGTCATGATTTACTATTTCCAGTTTCAGGTAGAAATGAAATTATAAACGGAATTATTAGATATCTCTCTTTCAAAATAAGTAAAATAGTATTATACCATAAATTAATGCATATGATAAGAAAAATCATATATTTTACAAAATTACATTGATTCTAATGTCATAGCACATATATCACGGCTAGCTTACAAGATGATTCCCATTATGGCCAAGAAAAGTGTTCAAAAAGGGCTTCCTTCTTTCAGAATATGTTTTCCTCCAAACGTTCTTTTTCTTTAGCATTATAATCAATGGTAGACATTTCTAAGTGGCCAACATTTGGTAGGCACTGTAAAGTCAAAGAAATATGAGTCACGATACCTCCCAATAGAAAGTTTTTTCTAATTGTGTAGAAAAAAACAAAGAACTGCATAGAGCCTTAAGGTAGAATAGAGCTAAGGACCAAACCAGGGCTAGAGATAGCAGGTACTAGAATCATTGTGGTTCCTACAGACTAGACTCACACTACCCAGACACCAGAAAGATTATAATCTACCAGCATTCCTGAGTTTACTATTCCAGATAAGTCTATGGATCATAGACAACGGCATCATCTTGGAGCTTCTTAGAAATGCAGACTCTCAGGCCCTGTCCTGAATCCACTCGATCACAGTCTTTGTTAACAAATCCCCAGGTGATTTATATACATGGTGAAGTCTGAGAAACATTGTATGCAGAGTATGAAGGAAAGAAAGATTTCAATCATTCTTTTCCCAGTTTTTTTCCTGAATTGGCTGGTTGTAAGTCTTTAATGTCAGGCTTAATATATACACAGATTTCTTATTTATTTTACAATCAGTATTAATGTTCTTTGTGCAGGATGACTCTGCCAAGATGGGCACTCTACAACCACTGTGTCAGTGTAGGAGGGCTTCCATACAGAGTTCTCATTCCCAGGAATCACCCATGGACTTCCTCTTCCTTATCTTCAGTTTGACTGCAAGAATGTATGGGAAAGAAGAATGAGCACTTGACAGGCATCCTGGTTTCTGATCTCTGTTTGGGCACTAAATAGCAGCATGATCTCAATCATGTAATTATTCCAGGTAGTATTTTCTTTTCAATAACATGGTATTGAATGATCACTGAGTCTTCTTTTAGCTCTGAAACTTAATAATTTGATTTCAGATTGTCATACATTAGAAGATAAAATATAGGAGACTAATACTACATAACCTTCTGTGTGGTTTTTCAGAGACGAGAATGTTGAGTTGGTGCTGTGTGTGGAGTATGCATGAAAGCAGATTGTTGTTGCGGTAAAAATAAGAAAATGCTGAGATGCCTCAATGCCGTGCTGTTATTTAAAGGAACTTTTTGCTTACTTTAAAATACAAAACAGATTTTTTACCTTCAACAGCCAACTTTGAAATACTGTACATATTTCTTATGTAAGCTAAACATTGTTGGTATGACTCATAAAGAAGAATCCTAATGAATTCAACCTTGCCCTGTATACTTATTTTCTTATTTCTGTCTTTGACCTAATTTCCTCACACATTTTTCTCTTGCTTAGAGTTGTGTTATTTTGAAGACTAGAAGCTTCCTATTCAAGGGCCTGCCTTCAAAAATTCATAAGGTAAGTGATTATTGAGTGTCTCTTTGGGACAAAGCAATGCTTATCTTCATGAGAAATTTAAAGAAATAAAACAAGTCCATGATGTTAACATTTTTGAGTAGCAATTATATAATTAAGGTCATCATAAATTCAGGCACACTATTTATTGTGGTAGCACTTGACTACCAGGCACTGTGTATACTAGATAAGATTTTAGTTAATCCTCTTGACAGTGCTATAAAGTAAGTACTATTACTTCTGTTTAATAGAGGAAATAGCTGAGATTTAGGGAATTAAGTTATTTACCCAAGGCTACTGAACGTCTAATTCAAAACTTAGTACATCATACTCATGCTATGTTAGAAAAGGTTTTCTAAAGGTACCTGGGTGGCTCAGTCAGTTAAGCGTCCAGCTCTTGGTTTTGGCTCAGGTCATGATTTCGCAGGTCATGAGATGGGGCCCTGTGTCAAGCTCTGCGCTCAGTGGGGAATCTGCTTGAAAGTTCTGTCCCTTTGCCCCTCCCCTCATGTATGTACATACCATCTCTCTTTCTTGGAAATAAATCTTTAAAAAAAAAAAAAGTTTTTCTGACCTTGAAAGGTATATTGAAATAAGACAATGATGGAGTATTAAGAAGAAAACAAAACAAGTAAAAGGCTACAGTAGTGGTCCTGCAAATAGGTAATTCAGGCTTGAGTCATGGCATTATGAGTTGAATTGTACACCCTCCAAAAAGATACATATCAAAGCTCTAACCCACAGTACCTCAAAATGTGGCCTTATTTGTAGGAAATAGGGTCACTGCAGATGTAATTAATTAAAATGAAGTCATACTGGAGTATAGTGGGCCCCTAATTCAATATAAGTGATGTCTTTATAAGAAGATGGTCATGTGAACAGTAACC
The DNA here is from genome assembly GCF_022355385.1 of Mustela nigripes. NCBI lineage: Eukaryota > Metazoa > Chordata > Mammalia > Carnivora > Mustelidae > Mustela > Mustela nigripes. Next base: position 112,652,043 of record NC_081568.1, on the reverse strand, counting down.
GGCAGGGAGAATAACATGGGGCTATAGAAGCAGAGCTTAGTATTGCACAAACGAGCAAAGGAACCCTAAAGATTGTCTGCAAACTACCAGAAGCTAGGAAGAGTCACGGAAGGATTCTCCTGCAGGCTTCCGGGTGAATGTGGCCCTGCCAACACCCTGATTTTGGACCTCCAGCCTCCAGAACTGTGAGACCTACATTTCTGTTAGTTTAAGCCACAGTTTGTGGTACTTCATTACCAAAGCCCTTGAGAAACAAGTACACATGACAATAGAAAATGGAAACTAGAAAAGAGAGGAAGGCATACAAGTTAGATGGGGAAAAAATGGTGGAAATATATGCAGGAAGTCAATATGTGTGCAAAGGTGAGCCAAAAGTAATTCAGAAGTCTTGAACGTGGGAGGCCGTGGAATATAGAAACTAGTGCTCTTTACAAATGAGGAGGTAAGAGGTTTTTTGAATGGAGTGAAGAACAGAGTGGAGAAGGGATCTGTGTGGATGATGAAAGTAGAACACATTTTAAGGAAAGAGAATACTGATTCAAGTACAATTAAGACAGAGAAATTGTGCCCAAAAGAGATTAGAATTTTGTTGAAAATGTACATGACCAGAATGATAAAAACCATAGTATATACTGAATGCTCTTACATCCAAGTTACTTTATAGATGTCATTACTAATCCTCACAACAGCACCCTAAGATGTGTTAAAGATGAGTAACTTTCCACCAGACCATCTCCTTCATATAGTAAGAGTTGAAGTAAAAAGTCAATACTTAATCATTAGCATTTTCTAGACCCTCTTACAGGTATATATGATCTTTTATGATTTTGACTGGTTTTCACTGAGAATGTGGGCAGACTAATATGTATAGCTTAGAGACTAAGCATTGAAGAGGAAGGTTCCTCACACCTTTCGTGTTTTGCCAGCTGGATATGATGGCCCATTGACCAAACCTGCCCTCCTGGATATTTTATAAAGACGTTTTGTGGAATGGAGCATGCCAGTTCACTCACATATTGTTTTGACTCCACAGCAGTGAAGTTGAGTTTAAACAGAGACATTATGGCTTGCAAAGGCTAAAATATTTATTATCTGGCCCTTTACCCCCCCAAAATCTCCAACTCCTGCCCTGGAAGATGGTAGTCAAATACTTGAAGGAGTCTGGGTCCCTAGAGCACTGACGAGAGCTGCCATTAGCATGAACCCAAACTTTTTAGATCATTATGTGAGCCCAGGGGAAGAAAAAACCCCCCAAAACCTATTATGTTCATTAAATTTCACAGTTTACTTGTGACAAGTTTATCCTATCCTTACTAATGCATCCATTTACAGATTTAAAAAAAAACATTTCAGAGAAGTTAAATCACTTAGCTACTAATACATTAGTAAGTGAAAAGGACAGGATTTGAATGCAGGTCTGAGTGACTCTAAAGTCTATCCTTTTTCTCTAACTTCAGAGCAATCATTTCCAGATACTGAATTTATGGGGATTTGATTTTCTTCTTTGTGTTCTTGTGCATGGTTTTTTCTAATAGCTTTATCGCTTTATTGAGATACAGTTCACATATAAACACATTCACACTTTAAAAATAGATACTTTTGATAGATATTTTAATGGTTTTTGATATACTCACAAAGATGAATAGCCATCACCATTATCTAATTTTAGAGCATTTTCAGTAATCCAAAAAATCTGATTAGCAGTGACTTCCTATTTTCTAGTCCTCTTATCACCTAGGAACTACTAATTCTCAGTCCTGTTAATAACAGAACAAGGATGAGTTTACCCATTGTAAAATAAATGCAATAATAATAATATTATAATAATAATGTTATATAAATGCAATAATAGAATATGTGGACTTTGTGACTAGTTTCTTTAACTTAGTATAACATTTTCAGGATTTATATATGATGTGGCATATATAAGTACTCTGTTCTTTTTCATTGATGAATAATAATGCATATATGTATGCATATATCATATTTTGTTTATCCATTAATCATTTGGGTTGTTTGTACTTTTTAGCTGAGGAATAATGTTATTATGAACATTTGTGTACTAGTTTTTGTGTGAACATACACTTTGATTGTCTTGGGTATATACACCTAAGAGTGGAATTGCTTGATTCCATGGTAACTCTATCTTTAACATTTAAAATAATTGCTAAACTGTTTTTCAAAGTAGCTGCATCATTTTATATCCTACCAGCAATGTATAAGGATTCCATTTCTCTATGTTCTTGTCAACACTTGTTTTTGTCTTATTTTAGCCATCTTTGTGAGTACATAGTGATATCTCATTGTGGTTTTGATTTGCATTTCTCTAATGACTAATGATGTTGTGTATCTTTTCATTTGCTTATTGGCTGTTTGGATATCATCTTTAGAGAAATGTCTGTTCAAATTCATTGCCAATTTTAAATTTGAGTTACGCATCTTATGTTGATTTTTAAGTGTTCTTTATATATTCTGGATACAAGTCCCTTACCAGGCAAATGATTTGAAAATATTTTCTTTGATCCTGTAGGATTTGGGGGTTTTTGTTGTTGTTGCTGCTGTGTTTTTGTTTGTTTGTTTTTACCTTTTTTAAGAGTATTTATTTGAGAGAGAGAGAGAGAAGCAGAGGGAGAAGCAGACTCCCCACTAAGCCAGGTGCCCAACATGGGGCTTGATCCCAGGACCCTGAGATCATGACCTGAGTTGAAGACAAAAGTTTAATCAGCTGAGCCACCTAGGTGCCCCAAAATATTTTGTTTTGTTTTGTTTTGCTTGGTGTCCTTTGCATCAAAAATTTGTTTTATTTGATGCAGATCAATTTATCTATTTTTTTCTTTTGTTTTTGGTGTCATATTCAAGAAACCATTTTCTCATCCAGAATCATGGAGATTTACATCTATTATTTCTTCTAAAAGTTACATAGTTATAGCTCTTACTTTTAAGCCTGTTGTCAATTTTGGCTTAGTTTTAGTATGTGGTATGATAAAGGGGTCCACCCTCACTCTTTTACAGGTGGATTCCCAGGTATCCCAGCACCATTTGTTGAAATGTCATGCATTCTTCAGCTTTTAATTATAATGTATTTGTTTTGTGATTGAAAACACTAAGTATCATAAAAATTATGCCAAACACTTTTCAAAATTAAATATATGTAGAAGGATAATGGTATGTCACAGAAATTGAAACCAGGAAAATTGGGAACACTAAGCTATCATATGCAAAATAAAAGTCAAAGAACTTAAAGAGAGAAAGGAGAGACACACTCTTGGGAGGGGAAACTGAAAGGCTGCATTTGTTTCATTTAATGATAAGTATATGAAGCATATGCAGATAAAAGCAATGAACATGACTCTCAAGAATTTTAGTGGTGAGAGAATCAGAGTTCAAAGGATAAGTAGAGGTAGAAGAAAGATTATTATAATGCAGAGGAACATTTTTGAAAAAAAGGAGTCATTGGGAAAATACTGAGAATGCAGGAAAAAGATAGTAATTGATGAAAAAGTTGTAAGAGAAGGGTGTGTAATAGGTCATGGACTGGAATAGAAGTGTGGTCTCAATTTGTAAGAAAGAAAGCAATGTCAGAAAGCAGAAGGAGAAAGATTGAGTGATAGGTAGAGAAACCAAAAAAAGCAGAAGGAAAGGTATGGGAAGAGATAGGGAGGGAAGAAGTTATAAGGTGAGACTAGATGAATCAAGAGCCGAAAATAACATTAATTATAATCTCTTTAATACATAAAGAGAACTGTCTTTTCCTCACATGGCATTTAAGTGTGATCATTCAGTCCAGGTCTGTAAACTTGATAAGCTACTGTTTGCTAATGAACCTGTGTACAAGAGATAACAAGTAGAAGTTTGACCCAGATATGTATTTTGCTGAGATACTCTGCGAGTTAATCAAAACAATCCAAAAAATGACTCCTCTGAAAGTCAATACACTTAGCAATCCTGAGCCTGCATGGAGGCAGCAGCAAATACTAAGGGCTACAGGTTACGTGGCCCCTTTAGAAACAGGATCTCCCTTATCGTTTACCTCATTTCTTACATCTCCCATATGTATGTATATATATACACATATATATGTGTGTGTGTGTGTGTGTGTGTATATATATATATGGGATAATAATAATAAATGAATGAGCAGAGATTATATAAGTGGACATGATTCTCTACTTACTCATTTATTAATTATTTAGCTTCATAGTTGAAAAGGAGGAATGACACATGTTTATTTAATGAAACCTGTAGCATAGAAGGCAAGTTGCTAGTAAACAACCAGATCTGGCTTTAGTGTGCTTAGGAATTCAAGGGCATTTTACCCAACAATTATAATCCATGAATGGAACTTGAGGGGGGGGGGTACCAGAATAAATACAAAGATATTTTTGAATTAGAATAGTTTCACCTCTTCTTGTCTTTTCTCTGTGATTACAAGCAAAGAATATGATGTATAAAATCTGAGGTTATCTAATTCCCAGCAGGCCAACCGATACAAATGACTATTGCAGATTCACATTTCTGACAATCTGACAAAATAAGTACATTTTCATATAATATTGCTTTTGAGTATTCCAAAGTAAGCCTCTTATAGAGTCTTGGATCATATCTTTTTAAACAAGGAAGGTAATGAATGACCTTGATGTGTGTAAATTTACAACTATTATTATAAGACTTTTAAACAATTCCCTGAAACTGTTCATCTAAGAGCTTGAATAAGTCATTAATGCTTTCTCACTGTGTTTCAAAATTTTTACTTCTAAAGTCCTCAGAAGTCTTCTTTCCCATGCCAACATTCTAGCCACTAGAAGGAATAGACTGGGATTTTCCTGCTTTTATTTATATAATGCTTTTGAAATTAAAAAAAAAAATGTTCCATGCCATGACACATATAAATGCACTCAGACACAATGGATGCTGCCTACATTGTTGTCTTCAGAAAAACACTCACACACATGAGAAATGTGTCCTACTCTCCCCTCACCCATACTGTAGAAATAGTCTCATGAACAGAATGTAATACTCGGGAGAGAGAATCAGAAAGTTGCCAGATTTCTTCTCTTTGCTCCAGCATCATAATCTAGCTTTTCTGGTGTTGTGTGGTCTAGCTCTGTTATCTCACTCTACCCTGTGGGGCCACCCATGGACAAGTTGCCTGACTTTGTCTTTTGATCTCAAATGTGTCCCTTTTTTATAATCTCCCATCTGATCCATTTGGGGGAAGTTGAGAAGAAAGGCACTGAGTGCCAGCAGACTTCATTTTCTGAGTATCTGTCTGTATAGTCTCTATCACCTTGGCACATGGGAGCAGGTACTCTGAATTTTCATATTGCATTTTAGTCACTTATCCCCATCAAGAATGGGTAGACCCACATTTTTCAACTAAGCTCTCTAAAAACACGTAAATAGCAAGCTGTTCCCTCACATGAATCTGTAAAAAACAATATCAACAACAACAAAGGAAAGAAGAAAACCACTCTAGTATTAAGGGATTTTTTTTTTTTTTACAGTTTTTACTCTAGTTAATTCCAAAGATAAACATTAAAAAGAGAAACTTAAATAAACACATACACAAGCAAAACATGTGTTTTACTGATTTCCTCCCCACCAGCCATTTGCCATATTGGAGCGGGAGGAGGAGGACCATTAAAGTTCAGATTTCATTGTGTTTGGTACCTGTGACAAGCTGTTGCCCTCAACCATCCTCATTGCTGTTCACTATCTGTTGTGTTTATTTTTACATTCACCCCAGAATATAACTGGATACTTGAACATATTTTTGTTGTTATTGAGGTTGTTTTGGGGGGATGGTGGATATAATGTCATGTAATAACTAGATTTTAAAAATCAGGCTTTGAGTTGTCTATCAACTTCAAATCAGTAGCTATCACTAAGATTTCAGCCAGCAGGTACTGATGTTTATGATAATAAGGAGGGATGGTGAGGAACTGAGAGGTCAGGTAGGAAATTACAGCGAACTTTCACTTCAGAGCATATTGAAAGATTTAAGCACGACAGTTGCCTTACAACACGAGCCTTCTTCTAATATACTTGGTCACAATTGCATTCCAATATTCTAGAATAAAAATTCTCCAAACTTCTCTCTCTCTCTCTTCCTTTTTTCCCTCCCCTGCCTTTACTACCGTATCCCACTATTGCATTTTTACTAATTTGGATGGGTTTTCACCTATCTTAGGTTGATAGAATCACTGCTTCATAGAGTATGAGTAAAATAATGCATAGTCTTTACCAATATTTTTAAAATAACAGTTCAGATGTTTCTGGAATTTTAAAAGAAATCAAAGAGATTATGAAACACTCCCCCTCTTATTTTTAGAGAGAAGTTAAAATCTGAAATCTGGAAGCATTTGTCATCTTCCAAAAAATGTAACAAAAATTCTTTTTTTCCAATTCCGAATAGAATCGCAATATGCCCTAACATAGGAACTGCATTTGTATGGCTCTATACTAAATATTTTAAAGTGTTTCAACCACTTTCTTTGACTTGGAGAAGTGAAATCACTGTGCTGTTAGATCAATAAAGGCACTTTATATCATTTAAATTATTAGAATTAACTGCTGCTAAATCCATCAGCATTATTTACCTTCGGCAGCTTAGCGTCATAGAAAGATACTGCGCTCTTGGTTCTCTTAGGCAACAAGAGGACAATCAAAGGCTTAATCCTAAATTGACTTTCAGAGTGCAAGAAATTTACAGATCTAAAAATTTACCAAGAGGGAGACCAGCACATCTGCCCCTATAGGAAATGATTTTTGCATAGTAAGTGTTGATCTGCATAACCATATGATCATCTCAAGTGCTGATTACCAAATCTGAATCATCATTACTTAGCAAACTTCTATAAATACACATGGCACCATGTAATATATTCAGCTGTGCTAAATTAATGACAAAGTCCTTACCCCAAGGAGCTTGGGGGTCTAAAAACAAAGAATGACACAAAAGACAAAAATGTAGAACACCCTGAGTTGGGGGTAATTTTCAGTGAAACGAATTCAGTGAAGGGTTTTTATGGTTTGTGGCAAAGGAGGAATTAAAGATCTATAGAGTTTGCCTTTTGGACTGCTCTCCCTACAAGTTATGTGCTGCCCTAGGAAAGAACGCCAACATTTGAATCTCTTGATTTCTCAGGAATTTCAGACCTATATTTCTATGACTGCATTTTTTTATATCTTAAACATGAGTATATTTAAATACCATAAAATCAATGTATCCAAAAATGAACTCATTATCTCCTTCTCACTGTTTCCTTGTTCCTTAAGTCAGCTCTTGCTGTGGTTGAAGGCACTGTCTTATCCCATTGATTATTCAAGACATTTCAGAGGTACTTCTCACTATTCTTCTCCCTCACCTGCCAACAAATCCTGCAGGGTGCCAAGTTCATGTTCCATTGGCACCTCCTTAGTCCTAATCCAGTCTTCATATTTTACTTTAAATGATTGTTGTGATCTTCAGTGGGTTTCTTCTTCAGTTGATCCTTCAAGTTGCTCTTAGAGAACCAATCTTAGCAGTCTTGGGTTGAACCTTAATGGTTCTCAGTATAAAGACAGCACTGCTTCCAATGGCATTTCTGGCCCTTTCCAACTTGATCCCTACCTCTCTTTCCATCCTTGCTTCCTACTAATTCCTACTTACTATACCCTAAAACTATCACCTCATTTAGGTTTCTTGACACTTACTTATGATACCCCAGTCATTTTGTATAGCTGTATAAATTCTTTCTGCCTTCTCTATCATTTAGACCTAGGAAAAAACATGCCTGTGAAGATTTCTCAAGTAGCCCAGGAGGAATAAAGATTTTCTCCAACATATATGTACCTATATAATTTGACTTTATTTTTATCTAGTAGATATCTGTTGGCTACCTTCCCAGTGATGTCCCCCCTTAACATGTCAGGAGCACCCAGATCTTTCTTGCAAGTTCTCCCTCTTGTCTCAGTTTAGGGGCATTAACATTTTCATGTGCTCCAGGAGTGGGTTTTTTATTCCTTGAAATCACCGTGATTATTTAAAAAGTGAATATGTAATTCAAGGTAATCTACTCTTCTTTAAATTCAGATATTTTGCCAAGGCAAAAAAATTTTTTTTTCTTACTTGGTTGGTGCCATAATGCCTGACATTGCTTTATCTGTATGTTCTACCATGACAGGATCAAGCTTATGGTGGTTAGAGCCCATAATGAGGAAGGAGAGATGAGAGATTGATTTTAGTAATGTATTTTGATTTCTTTATCCAGTTACTTCCAAAACTGGCCCCATTCGTGGACTTTTGTGTTATGTGAGTTAACTACTTTCCCTTCTGCTTAAACCAGTCACAGTGGGGTTTTCTGATACATACATACCCTCAAATCCTGTCACTGCTTATTTGGATGTTTAATAAGTATTTGCTTACAAATATTTTCTCCAGATAAATTATGAATTCTGTGAGTACAGGGAATGGTTTATATCTCCTGTATCTCTTATTGTGTCTATCCTGGCATATTGGGTTATCAGTAATTTAAGCAGAGACCATATAATCATCTGTCAAGAAGGCTTCCGAAAGGAATGCTTTAGGTATAGGAGATTAGACTACATGACCTGATGTTCCCCTTCAATCTCTCAGCAGGTTTTTGGGGTTTTTTTATGACGATAATTGTAAATGTTGCAAAAGTAATCCACTCTGCAAAGTTGACAGTGATGGCAAACCCACTGGAGAAAAAATGATGTTTTGGTTTCCTGGAACCATCGTAACCGAGTACCACAAATTAGTTGGGTTAAAACCATGGAAATGTATTATCTTAGAATTCTGGAGGATAAAATTCTGAAATCAAGGTGCACCTTGACAGTGCTACCTCTGAAGGATCTAGGGAGGAAGCGGATCCATACCTTTCTCTTAGCTTCTGATAGTGGGCTGGCAGTTTTCAGCTTTGCTTGGCTTACAGTTCCATAGTTCCCCATGCCTTCTTACATGGCTCTCTTCTTATAAGTACACCAGGCATATTGGATCAGGAGCTCGCCCTACTCCAGTATGACCTTATTTTTTTTTTTTTTAAGATTTTATTTATTTATTTGACAGAGAGAGATCACAAGTAGGCAGAGAGGCAGGCAGAGAGAGAGGAGGAAGCAGGCTCCCCGCTAAGCAGAGAGCCCAATGCGGGACTCGACCCCAGGACCCTGAGATCATGACCTGAGCTGAAGGCAGCGGCTTAACCCACTGAGCCACCCAGGCTCCCCAGTATGACCTTATTTTAACTTCACTATTTACACCTGCAATTACCTTGATTCCAAGTAAGGTCACATTTTGAGGTAGTAGGTAGGATTAGGACTTCATATTTTTGACAGGGACCTGGAAGAGGTTGGTGGGGAGAGACACAAATATCTCTAGGAGAAATCTTTATTAGGGCTCCTTGCTATACAGAGAAGAATAGGATAATAAAGATTCTGAGGGAGAAATCTAAATGATTTAAGGGAAGCATAGAAAGTCCTGGTATTGCTCCTAAATAGAACTGACACCCAGTGATCAATGACCATTTTTTTAAAACATGTAACTTTTCCTCCATGATTGGCACTTGCGTATGAAATAAAACATCATCCCAGTGGACACTATCTAGCTCCGTCAGGCAAACAATGATTCATGTTAACAACACGACATTACTGGTGAGGAGGTGCTTTTATTCATTTTTGCTCATGAATAAATTAGATCTTTAAAAAATTCATAGGAGAAAAATGCCATATGAAGTTGTTTTCACATTTATGGAGGTTATCTGTTTATCGGGATGAGGGCATTATGTAATTTTAATGAATGGAATGTAATAACATATTCTTTGGTTTTATAACAAGATTAAAATTGATTTTGAACATAATACAGCCCTTCCCCATTGAAAAGCAAACCCCAAAGCTTTTTTATCTCCATGAAGTTATTGCCACAGAACAAATCTATTTGTAATACATATTTGGAGTCAGGCATATCTTGGTTCAAACCCAGCTGCCACTAAAATAATTGTCATTGCACCTTAGGCAAGTAACTCCACTTTTCTGGACCTTAGTTTCTTAAACTATAATCTCAAAAGATTGTTGTGATGATTGAATTAAATAAATGCATGTGGGGTACTTAGTGTTTGACACATAGCACTAATAAAATTTTATCTTATAAATATTATAAGTAGGTGAAAAATTTCTATTCAGAAACATTTGAGGCAGAAACAAAAGAAAAAACCTAAAATATAATAACATTTTAAAGGCATTATTAGTTCCAAGAATTCATTCTTGCAATTATTCATTTATTCAGTTATCACATTTAAAACTAGAATTTAGTTTCCTTCGGGGGGGAGGGGAAACATTCTTTTTATACCATAAGAAGAAGGAATCATTCCTTTCAGGTTTCTCTCTTGCATTATCTGTCCATATCTCTCGCCCGCATCTTAGTATTATAAAGTAGCTTTACTTAGGAGAGGTATCAAAAGAGGATAGGTATCAAATAATATAGGGAGAAACAATATGCTTTTGTGCCATAGTAACCTGGATTGACTCTCTACAGAGATCAGGTAAAGACTAGTCTGCCATGTAACCAATATTCTGTTCTGTTCTTCCTCGTATATCCCTGACCGCTTCTTGGTTTTTCCTCAAGGCTGCATATCATCTGTTTGTCCATCACACGTGGTGTCCCTCAAAAATTTTTAATCTCCTCTTCTTTCGCTGGACATTTTCTGTGGGTGATCTGTCCTCTTTTATGGATACCACCCGTGTACTAAAACCCACCAAAGCTCTGTAGTGAGCCTCTTGCCTCCTAGATCTTACTACCTAGTTAAGGAAATTATTAGAACGTGAGCTATAGGGTTTCCCTTGTATTGTTGACCACTACAGTGTTCACAATGCCAAGCACAGAGTGGGTGCCCAGTAAAGAAGAAAAACAAAGGAAGACTAGTTCCCACATACCACTGACCATTTGTCTTCCCACTTGTTTCTTGCTCCTAAATAATGACACTCTGATTCTCAAATTGCCTAATCTAGACACCTGGGAACATATTTAGTTCTCTTTCTCACTTTCCACATCCAGTCACTGGTTTTGTCAGGATTACTTCTTTCAAACACATGAAATTGGTCCACTTTCTATTTTTGCTAAGGCTCCCATAGTCTTATGTTTCCATTACTGCATCAGCCCCATCTGGTCTTCCCACTACATCCATTTTTGCATAGTACACCCGGAGTGAGTCGGAGTGAAATCCAAACTCCTCTTCGTTGTGTGCGCGTCCTCTGGAGAGTTTTTTCGGCTTCATCTCTTAACACTCCCTGCTTTCCACTCTTTCTCCCCCCCACCCCCAGTCATACTAAATGGTTTCCCATGCTGTGCTTCCTTTGCCCTTCAGTACACTGAACACACTTAGTCCTTGTCTCAGAAGGCTCCTTCTGCCAACTCCTTGTCTCTTTCTTGGCCCTTGATCTGAGCTTTAAGTATCCCCTCCTCCAGGAAACTTACCCTTAATTCCTTAGCCAAGAGGAGTGTAGATGCTGCCCTCTTCTCTGGAACACAGAGCCTGCAGTTCTGATGTCATGGAGCTCTTCACACCCTGTATTGCCATTGCTTTTCTCCCTAGGAGATGCTATAGGCATATTGAGTGTTGGGACTGTGTTTTATTCATTGATATATTCCCAGCACCTAGGACAGTATTTGGCAAATAACCAACACTTAATAAATATTTGTTGAATGAGTGTTATGTAGACACAGTGCAAAGTAGCCTTTGGCCAGAGCACTGATTACAGTATTAGCAAATCTGTGCTATTTTTTTTTTCTTCAAAACAGTTCACTTTGATTTATCTCGAACTGTTATGCAAGCTGTAACTAAAAACGACTGTGCTTGACACTGACTATAAAAATACCACTGTGCAGACTGTGTTTTTAAAAACCAATATTGAAGCTCAGATCATTTATAGTGATGTCCGTATTAAATGCTCTCTACCTACGTTCACTAAGTGTTGAAGGATTTTTTTTTTTTTTGCGTCTTTTCTACAGATTTTTTCTCCAGCTGCTACCATAATCGCTTCCTTTACTTGGTTCACACTGTTGCTAAATGCAAACAAATCAGACTGTCACAGACTCCACCTGATTCCAGGAGTAAGCGGTAGTCCAGTGACTCATTCATTGAGTCATTCAGCATAAGCAGCTATTAATCTAACCTGGTATTTGCAGGAACACGTTGCTTTGACCCATAGAGTATCCCCACGCTTTTAAAAATTTCAAATTTAAAAGTACTAGGATAAGAGAGTACCCCTATCATCTTCTCTTTCTTTGTACATGTATAGAAGGGATTTTAAATTCCTGATATCAGCTAACACTTGAGGTTAGTTATTACATCTGCTGTGATCAGATTTTCCTCCCAGATAGTTTTTCTCTGAGTCCATAATCCTGGTAGAGTATTAGAGTGGACCAAATCCCAAGTGTCTATGTGTAAGTTACTGAATTTTGAAAATTCTTACACTTATTCAAAGATTTGTTATTGATCTTTTTCAGTGTATCTGTTATCATACTTTGCATATTTCTTCCACCATCAAAAATTACAGAATTGTTAAAGTACTCCCAGGAGAGCAGCATGACTGACAATACCGAGAAAACCTAGTATCAGTGAACTAAATTCTTATGTCGAATTCATATCCACACTGTGAGTTTATTTGGGAACGGGGGTCTTCAAAGAAGTAATATAGGTTAAATTAGGTCGCAAGGGGGAGGTCTTAATTGAATGTGACTGATGTCCTTAAGAGGAAGAGACACTAGGCCTGTACACACGGAGAAAAGGCTGTGAAAACACAGCTAAATGGCAGCCACCTGCACCCCAAGTAGAGGCCTCAGAAGAAACCTAACCAGCTGTCACCCTGATCTTGAGTTTTAGTCTCAAGAACAGTAGGAAAATAAGTTTCTGTTGTTGAAGCCTCCAGTCTGGTATGTTGTGGCCACCCTGGTAGACCTGGGTTTTAGTCCTGATTTTAACACTTAGAGCTGCAAATGAGATGGGAGACTTCTGCTTCCTGAATTTCACTGCCTAATTTGTGAAAAGAAGGTGACTAAATGTACCACCCTAAGAGGTCATTGCAAGGTCACAAATTATGTGATGGTGCATCGTACCCTCTTTTTTTTTTTAATTATTTATTTATTTATTTGTTTATTTGACAGAGATCACAAGTAGATGGAGAGGCAGGCAGAGAGAGAGGGAAGCAGGCCCCCTGCTGAGCAGAGAGCCCGATGCGGGACTCGATCCCAGGACCCCGAGATCATGACCGGAGCCAAAGGCAGCAGCCTAACCCACTGAGCCACCCAGGCGCCCCGCATCATATCCTCTTAAAGAGTTACATACTTAACTTCTAGTTACCTTTCTCATAATGATGTTTGCTAAATAGAAATTGATATGATGTTTTAGATTTAAATTCAAAGATTTTTTTGAGTCTTTTTTTTTTGTAATAAGACTTTTATTTTATTCTGGGGCAATGGTCACAAAAGAGACAAGAGCCTGTGTGTTGGAGTCTCAGAAAACGAAGTCCAGCAACTACACATGTATCTGATTGCAAATTATGGGACTTCTCAGAGCCCAGTTTCTTTATCTGCAAACGGGTATAGGAGCAGCTAGAGCACATAAGATTATATTGCTAAATGAGAACATGTAATCCCTGGCCCATGTTTGCATCTAATAAGGTCTCTGTTGGGTGAGTTTGTATCGTTCTCATATTTAGGTCCCTCTTTGCCCAGAATGTAGGAAATTCTATCTAGACATTATAGTGTTGCTTTCGTTTATTTCCTCGAGAACGAGATAACAACAGCAACACAGCAGCTAAGGGATTAGTGCGGACTTACCGTGTGCCAGGAACCATAATAAATGCTTTAACTGGATTAATTTATGTAATCACAACTCCCCCATTATTATATTAATTGTACACTTGGGAAAACTGAGGCCTCAAGTAGGGTTGCCACACTGAGCTTTGCCAAATGTGGCACAGAATATACTTAGACTAAAAATGTTAACTGTTTATTTGAAATTCACTTAACTGGACATGCTGTATGTTATATGTCAATGCAGCCCAGAGAGGCTAAGTAACTTACCTAAAATGACACTGAAGCCAGGTTTCAAACCCTGTGCATGACCCACAGAGACCCAAATCTTAAGCTCTGTGATTTGCTGATTACATATGATTTTAAAAAGAGACTGACTATTTGGGCCAGAGTGAAGAAATTTAACTGAGAATTAGCCGATAATTAGAAGATCTTCATAGACGATAATTAGAAGATCTTCATAGACGATAATTAGAAGATCTTCATAGACTGAGCTGATTGTGAACAAGGTCAAGCCAAAGTCTTCAGGAAAGCTTAGGGCTCTGAACTGAGAATTTAGGGCCCTCATTAGTTGGGCAATCTGCTTTGCCATCAGGAGCAGAACAGAGTTTAAAAGGAAGGGTTTCTCTCTGCAGAGTTGTTAAAAATATCTTTTTTTTTCCTTCTCTTGCATTGGAAAACATTTCCTGAATTGGAAACAATGGAACAACTGAAATAGCTGTGAGTGAGTTAGAAAATGCCTATTGAACATGCTTCTTTGTGGAGTTTGGTACTCTATCATGGCCTAGCCAGTGACTTGCAGCAAGTTGAAGCCGGACCTCTGCCCGTGTACAGACAGATCGTGAAGCATCTTCTCTGGTTCTGTTAGTCCATACAGGGGAAAAGGAAATGGAACCCTGTGCTGCAGATTAACCTAGCGACCTGTAAATTGTACCAGTCACCAGGTGTCCATATCATTTATACCTCTCGGTTCCCCTTCCAGGCAACAAAAAAAGTACCCAACAAGTAGGCAGAAAATCTGGGAAAGAACACTTTTGTAGAAAGAAAATACTGCATTAAATAATTTATACACTTTATTTTTCCATCACGTAAGAGCTATTTTATTTATTTATTTCTAGTAAACCAGAGGAAGGCTTGACAAATACGACCACCTGCCTACTGAGCATATTCACATTTAAATAAAGAGAACAAGAGAAGAGCTAAATAAAGCTTAAAATAAAAGAGAAATAAAAACAAGATGTGGCTGACATGCTGTAACCAACAGTGGGATTGAAAACCATGAGCAACTGATTCTTTGAATGATAGATCATCACAGGCTTAAAAAACACCTAAATGTTTAACTTTTAACATCAGCGGTAACGGTACTGATACCAAATAACTTAAATGTAAATATGCTTAGAATTGTCAGGATGGTCCCCAACTTTATGCATTGTGTTTCTAAAGTTTTTTTCTGAATTTTTTAAAATTTTGGAATGTGTTCTACTCTAGAAAGAAGATGAGAAACTGTGATAACTTCAGCAGTTTAGCTCACAAAAGCCTCCTAGATTGTTAATATGCCTGCATTGATGTACTGACTGGATAAAACAAAGCTGTGTTCTCTGACTTCTGATCGTGAATTTCAGTTGGGTTATCCATTACCACCTTGCCTCCTTCGTGCCTGTTCTCTTGAAGAACACTTAGTGTAATGTAGCTATTGCTTTTAGAATAAAATCTGAACTGCCTGTACCTTTTGAGGAGGCCCTCATGACCCGGCCCTACCACACTCTCCAGCCTCATCTCCTCTCTTCTGCTTTGTTTCTTACCAGCCTCACTGGCCTTGAGTGGTTCATTGCTTCAGGTTTTAAAGTGCCTCAGGACACTTGACCTATTTTCCTACCTTTCTTCCCTTGCAGTTCTCGTAGTTGGTCCCATCTTTTTGAGGCCTTTCCTCATTGCTCTATGTTATACCGTTGATGGTTTGTTTCCCTCAGAAGACTTATTCACATATCACTGATCCACTTAGCTCTTAGCGTCAGTTTGCCATCTCCTTCAATGAGACCAGAAACTTAGGGTAAGCAAGTCTCATATCTGTATTATCTCTGGACTCCAAGAACTGAACATCATGTGTGCCATGCAGTACGTGCTAAATATTTGTTGAATGAATGAATGAATGAATGAATGAAGTTATGCTGCCTTCTAAACTAACCAGTAACAGCTAAAACAGACTAAGCAAGCCAGAGAATGGTCTTGATAAACTTGTGCTAGTGTTTGGAGGGGATTCTGAACATTGGAGAGCTTCAGGCTGAGTAGGGCACAGCATTTCCAAATGGATCTTTATATACGCCAGATGACAGAGGATTCAGGTCATTAATTAAAATGGAGGTAGCATAGATAATTTTCTCTGTGAAAAAACAAAAGGCAGGAGAAGTAATGTTTATGGACATCAGTTAGTACTCTACTCTGAAGTCCTGACTCCAAAGTCTGTCCCTGACAGGATAGTGACATTTTGATTAGGTAGATGGCAATGAGATGAAGAAAAGTTAAGCAATTCCAGAGTTATTTAAAAGGTTAATTAAGGAATTCTCGAACTGCAGCATGACTTATGTATTGCTGGGCCTTAAAGTCAGTTTCTGATGTAGAAAGTCTAGAGTGAACCCTAAAAATGTACATTTCTGACAAGTTTCAAGGTGATATTTATACTACTGTTCAGGGGTTTACATGTCAGGAACCACTGTTTTAAATTCATAGGATTTCTAGTAGATTGATTGTTGGGAATGAAGGAGAAAGTAGTAAAAAAAAAAAAAAAGGTCTGATTTCTAGATTTCTGGCTTGAACCATGTTGGTGTCCTTTACTAGGTTATGAGGAACTGAGATTTTAAAAGAGGCATTTGTGAGTCCTTGATTGATCTGATGAGTTTGAAATTCATTCTAGACCCACAAGAGAAAAATGTCAATAGGGTGGTGGATATGTGCCTGGTATTTGGAAGAGTACTCTGAAAAAAAGTTAGGAATTTTTGAGTTCTTCATATACTGAATGTTATTAACATTGTAGATAGGGGCATGTTTACTGAATGGGAGCAACTGGACTTGGGAGTCAGTCTGAGAAACTCTGACGTTAAGGGACTTAGTCTACAAAGAAGATGGGAGAAGTATTGAAAAGTTTAAGGAAAACAAGAACAGTGAGAGGTCCCAGAATCCAAGGGTACACAGCAATAAAAATGCCCATGTTTACATTTGTATTCATGTAATCGTTAGTTTCTAAGTGATCTCTGACATTGTCCTGTCAGAAGGCAGTTCCACTTACCTACTATTTGAATTTTTACACAAACACATACACACTGTCCTTGTTTTTAGTCACACTTGGCAAATACCATCAACAGTTCTTTGTCCTTTTTTTCAAAATATCATCAATCTCAGAAAAACTATTCCCTTCTTATGACCATCTAGAGAAGCTTATCCTGAGATCTTACATGGAAAATCCACTTTTCTGATAATTTGAAGTTTATCTTTGGTTTCGGAGTCAATTGAATCCAGGATCTCAAATGCTATGAGTTTACCCTCTGTCTGCCTCTTTGTCTCAGTCTCTCTCTCTCTCTCTCTCTCTCTCTATATATATATATATATATATATATATATTATATTATATTATATTATATTATATTATATTTTCTGTCATCCATGTCTCTTAACAAGTTCACATGAAGGAGGATAAGGCCTTTGGCAGCTTTGGGCTGACATCTTTACTGCTTTATGACCCAAGAGGAAAGAAGAAGGATAACTTCACTTTTCTGTTAAAAATAAATATTGAGGAGGGCTTGTGATTGGCTAGACTTGAGTCATGGAACTATTCCTCACCAATCATAGTAACTGGAAACATGGGCTACTCCATTTAATGAAGCTGGTATTGTGTTTCCAACCCTGTGCGTAGGGGAAGGGTGGTCTTGCAAGTCTCTCCTGAAATCCCTCATTAGACTGAGGAGACATAGTCCCCAAAGAGAGAGGATTACCATTACCAGAGGGAGAAATAAATTCAGGAAAAATAAAGCAGATGTCCACCTTAAACTTGTTAGCTTTTATTTCTTACAACACCCTGTGGTAAGCAATGGCACTCATTATAGTTTGCAGTCTTAGATGTGTTTCAAAGTTGATTTAATATGGAAATTCTGTTCTACCTTCTAGGAGGATAGGAATTACATCTTCTTTTTTTCTCTTTTGTGTCCCAGGGCCTGGCAAGGTGACTAGCATACAGTAGATGCTTGAAACATGTATGTTTAAGGACTAAATTAATAAAATCCTAATTAAGACATTTCCTCTGAATGAGTTCCCTGTACTGCTGTGGTATCTTTTCTCTCCATCAAGCTTTGTAGCACCTTTTATTTACCTGTGTTTACTCACGCTTATTGTTTGAGGGTTAACTCAGGATCTCAAAGTCTGCTTCTGAGAACTTTGGAGGATCTAGGACGCAGAGGTTGACAGTGTTTTTCTGCAAGAGCGAGATTATAGGCTGTATGGTCACAGGCATAGCTAGTCAACAACTTTGTAGTGCAAAACAGCCTTAGAAAATATGTAAACAAAGGGGCATGGTATGTTCCCATAATATTTAGTAAAATAGGTGGTAGGTTGGTTTTGGCCTGAGGTCTATTGTTTGCTGACCTCTGACCATTGACCCTCAGCAAAGTTTTGTGCTGGTTACTTGCTAGAACAGCTCAGAGTTCGTGAATGTATACATAGCTTAGGCATCTAATGTCATAAATCTAGTTTTAGTGATATCATCATTTTCTTCTTCTCATAATCCTTAGCAGATAGGTTTCTGATCCTTTCAATAAGTTTGGAAACTGAGAAGTGGTGTTGTGTGAGTAAGAATGTTATACTTGCGGTGAAAAGGAACTAAGTGTAATGCAGTGTTTTTGAATGACTGTAAATGAAGAAAGAACAGTATCTCCAGTCTTGAGTTGTTTTCACTATGGAATCACATTAATACTAAATAAGAACTGATGTGTATACTTTCTAGGGAGTGTATGGGATGGAGACACGAAGTTCACCATTACTTACTTCATTTAGAAAATCAAATTTTAAACTTTAGCCATTTCAGTCCTGTTGTAATTACTTCCAACAGTGCCTTCAATACCTGAAGGTACAGTTTGAGTTTGATTGAGGGAAGGGAAAAGAAAATAGGAGTAAGACTTACAAAGGAGGGGGAAAAAATGAGCTTATCTTGTCTTTCAGGCACCATTGGAGTAGTTCAAATGCCAGGGATGCAAGCAGTGATAGAGTTCCTGAGGGAACTCTTGCTGCAAGCTTGGTGGTTAATTTTATGGAAACCTGAATCATATGATGATATGGGGAGTTTCCACCTGTGAATATTTCACACCGTAGGGTTGTTCTTCCCAACTCAGTGGTGAAAAACAGATGCCTGTGGTACATGGTCATGGCTGTGGAGACCTAATCATAGGTATGAAAACAGATCCCTCTATGAGTAAATACTGGGAGCCGTCAAAGCGTCTCTTTACTAGCTTCATTGGGAACTGTTGATGAAGGATGACACACCGTCATTACAAATAGTCCAGGGAGAAAGAAAACTGTCCAGTTATTCTCTGTTTTTAAAAATTAAGTAGCGCATTTTGCTGACAGTCATTGCTTGTTCCAAATTTGAGCCTTTTAAAAAGGTCTTCAGATTTGCAAAATTTTAAAAGGTCGAAGGGGCGGTTACAGGCTCTTTTGCACTCCTTCAAAGCCAGGAAACGGCATTGCCGACAAATGATCTCTACCTTTTCCTTGAAAAATACCAGGCAAGGAACTTATTCTGTCACAATGCCCATTTTGGACTTGGCTCACTGGCAGAAGTGTCCTTTTTATTCTTCCCCTAAATCTGCTCGTTTGTAGGGAACACCTACCGCCCCCACACTCAAGCAATAGGCAATGTCTTGTGTCTCTTCTACATAAGAGCTCATAAATTAATTGAAAAGAAATACATATATGCTCTGTACTTCAAGGTAAAATGGTTCTACTTTACCTTCCTGTTCTTCATCTTGGGAAATTTGCAGTCCTCTCAGCGACTAAGCTCTTTAAACAAGATTGTTTCCATTCATCAGGGTTCTGCATAAATGGAGAGCCTCAAATCTGGACTAAGTACTTCCCTTAGAGTCTAATCTGTGGGAAACATAATGAGGGATTTTCTCTGACCAGATGTTCTTTTTATCAAGAACTATCTATCCGGCTCACTAAAATGCCACATCTTTGGCAGACAGAGGTCTATCATGATATCGTTGTTTCTAATATAATTTTTAAATTATTTAATTATGTGTAAATCAGTTGGAGAAGATCAAATGAATTACGTCCTCCAGGTCATAGGACTTTGTCATCATTGGCCTTTCCAAGTGTGTATTGTTTTGTCCTGCATGCATTTTTAATTTAGGGGTGTGGTATCCTGTATGCGTTTTTTTTGTTTTGTTTTGTTTTCACCTTGCTCAGTACTGTTCTTTAAAAGATCTACGCAGTTAGGTGGATATTTAGTCTGTGCTCCTAACTGCCACATGGAATCTGGGGCGTGCATTTATCCATATTAAGCTGTCTGCTCTCCCAGTGATGCATATGCTGACTGTCTCCAAAGCCGTGACATAGCAAATTATAGTGTGAGGAACTTCCTCAAGCCTGTATAAGAATTTGGAGATTTCTGTACCCGGGGGTGTGAATATACTGAATTTGACAAATTATGCCAGAATGCTCTTCAGAATGACTCCACCTTCACATTCT
Organism: Mustela nigripes; assembly: GCF_022355385.1. NCBI lineage: Eukaryota > Metazoa > Chordata > Mammalia > Carnivora > Mustelidae > Mustela > Mustela nigripes. The sequence goes on along the minus strand of NC_081568.1, from coordinate 112,631,501 downwards.
CACCAACATTTGGTGTTTTCTATGTTTCTAATTTCTATCAGTTTAGAGATGTGGCTTGTTTTAATTTTCGTTTTCTAGTTACTAATTAATTCAAGGATTTTTCTATGTTTGTTAGTGCTTTTTGCTTTTAATTTCCTCTTCTCTAGACTACTTATTCATTTCCTTTGTGTTTTTCCATTGGTGTTTCCTATCTTTTTCTTGTTGGCTCAAAGGAATTTTAAAAAAAAATTAAATATGTACTGTTTTTTAAACATTACAAATATCTTCACTCAGTCTATCATATGTCTTTTACTTTTGTCCATTCATAGTTATTTGGCTTATGATTTATATTTTTAATATTGTGTTTAGGGTGTACCCCTTTATCTGTCTCTTCACAATGATATTTTTCTATGTTTTTCCCATTAAACTGATAGGTTTTTAATTGACTTAGAGTTCAACTTTGTATGCAATGCTGTGAGCTGGTTTTATTGTACTCCACAAAATGAGCCACCATCATGTTCATACCATTTAAGAACAAACCGTCCTTTCTGTTTTGAGTTACATTATATATTAAGTTCCCAGATACACATTTATCTCTGTGTACTCTCTCTTAATCCATTTGTCTGTTCTTGTGCTAATGCCATATCTTGTTAGAAAAGTGTCCCTTCTTCTTCTTTTTTTTTTTTTTTTGGTATTTATCTAACAGATTCATGGTCTTTATTTTCTGTGTATTTATCAAACCATCTAGCTGAAAGTGAGTGGGAGTGCACTGAATTTATGTATTAGGAGAACTGACCTTTTTACAATATTAAGTTGTCCTATTCAAAAAATAAAATTCCTTTCCATTTATTCAGACCACATTTTTGTTATTGGTTTTATAGTTCCCTTTGTTATAGTTATGGAATAATAATTTCAATCTAATTTCTAGATGTATATATTTAAGGCTATACCTTTTAATCAGTGTTCTTTTTTCCTTTTGGTTGTACTTCATGAAGTTTGGCATGCATGGTTTTCATTATCATTTAATTATGAATAGCACTGTACATCATGCCTAAATCAAGCTTACCCCTGTAAGGCAGGGCTGCCTTACCGGCCGCCCGCATTTAGGAACCCTGGGCAGCTAGTGCTTGAGTACTACACTCGGTGGCCATATTAAACAGCAAAATCACCAACAAAGGTGAAAAATATGGAAATGATGACACTAAAAGTCCACAGAAGGGACACTTGTTTGCAGCATGAGAGCCCAAACAGGAAGGCAGAGTTTTGCCTTGCTGGACTTCAGCCCACCAGGGACTCACATTTTTTACCGCTCTACCCATGACCACAAATCACTGTGAACATGCTGCAAGAATTGATTTGGGAGATTACAAATAAATTTAACAAGTCAGGAAATTTGCAAATACAAAGTCTATGAATAAATAATGAGCACTGACTGTATGTATGAAGTGTATATAGAAATACATACATTTCTCTTTCCCCTGACTCTCAGAATTGTGATTCCCTTTCACACCTCTAATTTTCCTAAGTTATTTTTTGGGGGTTTGAGAGTTGGGTGTGAGAGGTCACCAGACCATGTTAGTTGTCTGGACGAGTAAATTATATCTGTAAAGAAAGTCATCAAGACCGATGATCGCATTTAGGTGTGGAGGATCCTAGGTAAAAAGGGCTTGGCAGCATTGACTGAGATAGGTTAAGTATAAGACAGGGAAGATAGGCCTACAACTAGACTCTACATTACTGACTAGAGATCATCAAGGACAAAAGCTAAACAGGTAGTCATAGTCTGTGAACAGAAATCAGAACCACACAAAGGAAGAATCATAAACTACCCCCATGATCCCAAACACCAACTGGGATTGCTTTTGGGGTGTGGTTGGGGGGAGAACTGAATCTTGTAAGTGCCTCCTTCCAGCCATCTGAAATGTTTGTGCCTGTGGCTTTCCTTACCATTTTACCTCTTCAGTGCTTCAAAATGATGGACGGTATTATTGTTTAGAAGTTATTTTTATCTGGTGTTGATGACATTGTGTCTTCCTCTAGTTTGTCAGTCTAGTTTTCCCAAGATCCCATGGTCTGAATTATTAGGTTCTCCTGAGGGGGTTGAGGCCTATGTCAGAGAACCCTAATGTGTGATCTGAGATGGGATAATCTCTACATAATGCTCCTGTTATTCACCGGAATGCCTTTACCTACTACATTATCAGTACACTCTCTCTTCCATTGAAAAGAAAAAAGCAGATGCGGGCCCTGGACCTCTCATTTGGTTGACTGTCTGACTCTTGATTTTGGCTAACGTCTTGACCTCAGGGTTGTGGGATAGAGCCCCCAGTGGGGCTGCGTGCAGAGTCCACTTGATATTCATTCCCCCTTCTCCCCTCCCCTCTGCTCCTTCCCACCCTCCCCTCCCCCTTTTCCTTCTCTCTTCTCTGAAAAAAATAAAAAAAAAATTTTAAAAAAAAAAAAAAAAAAAAAAGGAAAACAAGTGCATCCACTTATAATGCCATATTTTAGTCTGTTTTTTCCCTTACGGTAGGTATTGGCAAGTTTAATTATTTTTGATAACTAAGATCAAGCATGAGTTTGTATAAGTTATTAAAATATTCACTCACGGATAGTACACTAGTTTTCTTTAGTTAGCGGTTTTTTCTCTTAAAAATATAGCCATCACTTAGCATAATTAAAATGTGCATGTAGAATAAAAACTTCTGACTGTTTTTAGCAATTCATTTTATTGGAGTTACCCCGACAAGGATTGCCAGCCAAAACACTAGTGTTTTGAAGATGCTTTTGTTTCTACAATGAAACAGATTCATGAGAATTAATTTAAGGATATTCAAAATCAGCAGTAGTAATAATTGCTGTTTGAAAGCTAGACCCAGATCCCATTAGGTTCAATTTTAATTTTCTCTGCTGCACTAAAAATCTGTATTTTCCCATTTCACCATGCTCTGTACAATTTAGTGAAACATGAATCCCCTGAGTGTGGAGTGGACGGACCTAACAGACATGGTCATCTTCCCAAATGCATCTTCACCTGCCAAGTGGACAGACATTGTGATCTTTAAAAAACAGTAAGTTTGTTGCAACCACAAGTGTAGGTGGCAGTGAAATGACTTGATCTATCATGCAAGGATGAAAGGAAACTGAACACAGAGCAGTTTTTCTGTGAAGTATTTTGTATGAAATTGTTTGAACGAAAGACCTCTTTTGCCTAAGTGATGGATACACTCTGTCTCAGATTTCAGTGCGTTATATTTTTTTCTAGCATTTCTTGCTCCATTTCTGAGCCCATGTGAACAAAAGTTAAGTTTATTTTTGTGGCCAAAAAAACTGCTTTTCATCTCTGTAGCAAGTTGAGCTTTTGTATTTATTTTTCAGTGCAAGAAAACATGATAATTTGAATTCTGAATTCATGGAATTGGACTTAGAAAACAATTGGGTTTTGGAGCTTGTAGCAGTAGAATCAACTGGGAGGACCCAATTTCATCCAATTTGTAGCTTGATTTCATCCAGCAAGACACACTTAAGCATAAAGACCTAAAAGTGGTAGGTGTTGTATTGAAATAGCATCGCACTTAGGATGCAATGAGGCATAAACTAATGCTGAATGCTTTACATTCACTAACACGACATTATTCCAGCATGACACACAACCCGAAGCTTTTGCAATTACAGCTGTGACCCCAAATTAGATTTTAAAACATGTATATATGTATATGCATTTTAAAAATTTCCCTTCATTTTATCTCCTAATAGTTTAGAAATGCAAATGCTGGTAGCTTCTTAAAATAACTCTGTTCACCCAGAATATCGTCCTTCCCCTCAACTGACTTTTCTTCGGGCAAAGTCTGATCCTTTCAGGATGGGCAGGACTGTAGCCTGGGATTTTAGGAATGGACTTAGGGGCTGAGTGGCCTCTGTTTCCATTACAGTAAAGCTTCACTGTTTTACCTGAAGTGATTCTATTGCTTTCTCATTGAGTTGTATTTGCCACCCCCCCCCCCCGCCCCATGTAAATGAAAAGCCAGACTCAAATAAGATTTTTAAAGCCATGGTGACAGTGCCAGCTGGGCTGATAAAAAGTCCCTTTTTCTCTCCTGTGTCAGGACTAAGTCACAGGGGCTCTTACTGCCTCCAGGCTGTAATTCTGAACGACATGAGCTCAGAGTGCATCGTAACATTTTCTCTGGGCTTGTGCAAGCATTTCTTTTCCCTCGGAAGGCACTTTCCATCACCGAGGGTCTCTGATGGGGAGGGTCTTCCCACCTCCATTTGCCGCATCCCCACAGTACTGGGCCACAAAAGGCTTGGATTGACATGCGTATTGTCTAAATATGCCCAATGTGTGAGCATTTCATTTGTGCCTTATGTCCCACAGCTTCCTGCCTCCCTTGGAAGATTATATAATCACTTATCTTTTCTATTTTTAAAGCAGATTAATATGATTTAGTAGAAAAGACACAAGGGAGAAAAGAAAGGAATAATGGGAGAAAGCCAATATTATTTCTTTCAAAGCAGTTTGGTTTAGAGTCATTTTAATAGGTCTGGAAAATTAGAATTGGAAAAAGAAAATCAATTGTGATGCTATATGCTAGTTTGGAAAGGAAATAAATCCACCCTGGCACTGACTTCCTAGTGGTAGATAATTAGGACTGCTTTGTTCTCATGTGGAAGAGGCAGGGGACTCATCGGTTTCTTAAATCTATTATGATTATTAACAATGTCGTGAATACCAAGAATTCTCTTAGGAATACAAGGTGTTTACAGGATGCATCCGTCACGGGAGAAAAGGGTAAGCAGCCTGTCTACCCCATGTTATTGTAAGAAAGGCTGCTTCTGTTGGAGCAGTAGGGCAGCTGCGTGAATTTTGCCCGTCCCTCTCTCCCACTTGTTGAACACAGATTAACTCTCTTTATTTCCTTTCTCTGTGAACATTTCTGAAGATTTTCTCCTCAAAAATTATTCTCAAAAATGGTAAAAATAAATGCAGTCTAGAGCTTGGATTTTTGTGCAATCTAAAGCTTTAGGAAACTTCTGCTTTGAAATAGTCTCTTTTCTGTTCCTTTCGTCTATGTCACTTTGATAATTTCAGAACAAAAACTGGGTTCCTGTGGCTGAGGATATGGGATATACATTTATGGGGGGTGGGGAAAGATTAAGTGGTCATGGTGGGAGGAAAATTCTAGAAGGAAAAAAAAAGCAGACTGAAGAACAGTACAGTGAGCAAAATTACATTCTGTGAAGTTGATCGAAGTGATTTTGTAAAGAAAATGCAGAAAAGACCGCTGGGGACATAAGAATAAATCAAGGACCGTTAGGACTGCCTTCTTGGAATGGACAGAAAAGAAGTAAGAATATATAATTTCTAGAAAGATATAGCTGACAGTAAGACAAATACTTCGGTATGAGAATCAAAGAGGAAAAGAAAGATTGTGTAAAATGTTTGTGGGAAGCTGAAAATAAATTTGAAAGTGTCGAATAAAAAATGCTCTGTACAGAGCTCAACAGGCAAGGAAGACTTTATTCAACACCATGCAGGAAGACTCTCCCCTCTTGCAATAGGAGAGAGAGATTGGGCTCAACTCTGCTGAAATAAAATGTGAGAGGTTTTTAAAGGTTGGGGTGAGCTAGTAGTAGAAATACTGAAGGATGTTGGGGGAAGGATGGAGAGGAAGGATGTTGGTCAGTGTGATTAGGCACATTGTGTTGGCGAATTGTTGCTTATGAAGGTAGGCCTCTGTCTTCTCACAGAGACTTGGAGATGGGGTGCTATCTCTCTTGATGATTACATCTTTGAAGAATAGATCCAGGTCCTGAAAAAAAAACACTCGGGATATAAAACTGGCAAGAGGCTGGTAGAAGATTTACATCTTAGGGGGACAGAGAAAGAATTAAGAATTGTAAGTTTTCTAGGAAAAGGGAGGTCAGGGGCCTATAATCAGGAAGATAAGGTTTAATTAAGTTGAAGGCAACTCAAATGCCACTGTATTATTCAAAAAATACCAAAATTGTCAATGCAGGGGGATCCCTCCCAAGACTTAATTTTCATTATATAAAACAGAAATTTTTCATTATATAAAACAGAATTTACTCCATAGTGTTTCTTGTATGACTTAAAGAAATTTATATGTGTAAAACACTTAAAACATCACCTGGGATATCACAAGTATTGCATAAATATTGGCTGCTACTGTTTCTTTTTTAATTATTATTTTTATGAATTAAGTGGAAAGCAAAAATGAAGGATAGTAAGATGCAGAGATCCTATTCAATGATTAAAATATATCATTTATGATTGATCTTTTCAGAACAAAGTAGAAATAGAAGGTCAATAGAAATTTTATTAGAATGGTTTAACCCATCATTTAGGAGGTATTTTGTATTACCGGCACAACAATGTCCCAGGCCAACGTCTGCTTTCCACCTCCCAATTTTTCAACTAAGGAATATTGACTGTGTGCATGCAGCTACAAAGGTATAAAAAGTCTCAGTTCCTGTTTTCAGGGAGATTAAAGAGGAATAACAGGTAAAGGACAGTTACAATCCAACACTGCAAAGGCAATGATCAAAATATGTACAGAGTATTCTAATATTCAGTGAAGAATGGATTGGCCTAGAATTTCCCCGGTGATGGGCTCTATTCTACTTGGTAGTGGAGTTATATAATGAAAGCATCATAGGTTTCCTAAATCTGTGGAAGCCTGAAGGCTGGATTCAGTCTTAGATCCCTTAGGTCCAATCTGAAATGCTTTTTTGTATACTAACATTGGGTTCATGGCCTCTCTCCATGGGAAAACAGTCAGGTTTTACCAGGGAAACTATTAGGAGGACAGAAATAGTAAGCCCTTTAGTGCAGTATTCCTCAGTATTCCAATGAAATGGGAAAAAAAGAAGAGACTTTTATTCCTGTACTGGAGGCAGACCAACAGGCACCCATATGGTGGAAAGCCTAAGGTAATGAGAGTAGGAAAGGGAGTCAGAAGTAGACACTCCCTGTCTTTAGCGGTAACACTAATAAATACTCTGTCTGGCCAAACCAGTTTCCTGGGTAAGAGCCACAACTTTTTCTTCTGGTTTCATGGTACCAGAAACTACTGACTGTTCACCATTTTTACTGAATTTCTGAATGAATACAAGTGCCCTCCTCCTCTCAACCGCATCTGGGATGGGCCCTTCTCATGAGCTACAGAAGGAAGAATGGTGCTTGCTAGTGAAGCACATGGCCATGATTTTTCATCTCACACAACTAAATAGTAAAAGGACACAGACCTCCCTGATCTCAGTGTCCTTGAGATTGGCAAGAGAGACACATACAGAGAGAGGCCAGAAATACCACAGTATCCAAAAGAGGCAAAAAAAAAAAAAAAAAAAAAAAAAAAAAAAAAAAAAAAAAAAAAAAAAAAAGCTATGTTGGTTAGAGGTTATGCACAAGAGGCAAGAGGTCTGTGTCCTATACCCCTGACTTCATACTGAATCTCAGCATGCTGTGAGGTACATACCACTCAGCCCACACTATCCAATCAATAATTGCCTCATCCACTCATTTATTCCTACTGACACCACCTTCAGTCTTGACTACCTGTGTCACACTGGCTGACGAGTAGCCGTCTGTCACTAAAACTAATATGGCCAAGGGGATGAATTAGCAATCCTTGATTATCAGCATAGAGCAATAATCTTCTTTTTGTAGTTTTTAGTCTAAATCTTTATCTCTATTTTCTCCTGAAAATAGTCAAGATTCTTTTCCAGATCAGAGAACTCCTCAGATTATAAGCAGAATGCTTTCATTTATCTACCCATTATATGATTTTGGCTCTCTGTGCCCATCAAAGCCACCCAAAAACAAAAACAGCTTGGAGAATGGAAAGGCAAGAGAACATTGGTGAAGGACCTAGTTCCTGAAATCTACATGTCTCTGAAGTCTGTGCCTCAGCTTAACTCTTGGCTAACAGATATTCCCTATACACCTGGACTAGCACTGCCAAATGGTTAATTGTAAAATGCTGAACAACGCTTTAACCATCAAAGGGGGATCTAAAGAAAGATCTTTGAAGACAAAGTAAGGGGGCTGGTTTGCATCAGTCTTGCCAGAATATTCAGTGTTTGCCTTTCCCTTGCATCAAAAGGCAAACCTGTGAGCTTACTCTTATGTACCAGCATTTGATATAGGGCAAGTGTACTTATGTGTGGAAAATTTCAATTTCACAGACATACGTGATGTTACAAACCCACAGGCCTGGATGCTGTACTCACCAGTTGTAAAGTTGTCTTCCTCTACTTGTCCTTTCTGTAGTGTACGCTAATAAACGTGTATGTGTGCACCCATGCAGGCACACACACGTACCCCACAGAGCTAACACAGCCCCTGGAATGCAAAAGACTAGTGTGTCAGACATAAACAAGTGCATGCGTGCCACGGAGCACTTTATCCCAGTTCTTTCCAACGTGTCATTTTGAGAATCTTTTGCTTTTTATTTGCTCTGCTCCTCAACTCCCAAAATCCTTCTTGATGTTTAAGCAGGATGCCCAGATAAATGAGCAAAATAAGAGGGAGATTCAAAGCAGATACTCTTCCCTGGGCCTTGGAATGATACTCCCTGGTGTTTGGGGAATGATCAAGTAGATTGATTATTCATACTTGGAGGACAACTTTTGCTTCATTCAAATAGATTCCAGTCATCAATTTTTTTTTCTTTCCTTGAACATAGATATTTGCTGCTTATTCTTGACAGTATGTAGAGTATTTTCTAAGAAGATATTGCAGGTATTTTTAAATAAGCATAATACAGTGTGTCTTCCACATTTAGAACAAATAGTAGTATCAGTAATTATTTTCATAGCTGTTTTTGGAAAGGTAATACTGAATTGATATACAATAGTACTGTATTGATATAATAGGTATATATATATATATATATATATATAGATAAATATTTCAGGTATATATATATATATATACCTGAAATATTTGTCTGAAAGAAAAAACAGCTTTATACAATGAGACGATCAGTTTGGGCTAGTTACTATGGTACATTTAATACTGACTGAGCATCATTATCTAAAAAATGAATCTCCTAGTCCATCTTTATATACAGTTTACAGTTCAAGTAATTTTAGCTTATCATTAATGTAAGATTTTTTCCTTTTATTCCAAGTAGAGAAGTGTGATTTTAGGCTACTATTCTAACATGGTAAGAAGATGAAAATAACTTTTACAGGGCTGCTTATGTGGCTCAGTCAGTTAAGCATCTGCCTTTGGCTTGGAGGTTGTGATCCTGGAGTCCTGAGATAGAGCCTCAAGCCAAGCCCTGAATCACTGGACTCTCTGCTAGGCTCCCTGTTCAGCAGGAAGCCTTCTTCTCCCTTTCTCTCTCACCTTCTCCCCTTCCTACCCAGCTTGTGTTCTCTCAGATAAATAAAAACTCTTTAAAAAATGAACTTATACAGAGATAGGGAACTATCAATAAGGATTTAGCTCTGATAGGCTACATAGAAATTGCATGAGGCAAAGCCTGCTGCACAACCACAAATTAAGCATGACTCTTACGGGATTCGCTCCGTAACTCTTCCTCTAGAGACGTGAAGTTTTGTACCTTTCCACAGTTAGAAATGTGGTGCATCTATATGTGTGTTTAAGTTGTTTGTAATAAAAGCGTCTAACTGTTATTTCACATGCAGGGTTGAGCCACCTCCTGCTCCATTGTAGTATGAGTCATAACAACTTCAGCAACTCTGTCTAAAGTAACAAGCTCTGGTAGCAAATGTCCACCAAATTGATTATGTCTGGGAAATGATAATAATGCAAGAAATATATGCATTAAGCCTCCCTTAAAAATGAAGAGCCATCACAGTCCAACACACAATTATTTTGACAAGTTTCCATAAAAAGTCATGGCTAATCATAAGAAGGGCAGATATTGATGATAAGATTGCGTTTATTGCTGTCGTCTTTCAACACTTTCACTTGGGTAAGATGCTTAAGCAAGAGCAATTTCAATGTAAAAGAAGCCCTGATATGTTGATGATGCAAACAGGATGATTAAGACTATTGTAAACCCCCTAACTGCTACTTTTCAAGTTAGTTGTAACAAATGTGAGATTTGCTGGCATTGCTACTCCCTACTTTTCCATCTGCCTTGCAAACGGTGACAAAACGTTTTTTTCCCCCAATGACTTCTCTTCTTCTCATATGAATAATCTGAGCAAACAAATTTTGGAACAAAGAACGTACTTGTTAACAAGGAGGAAAAAAAAGAGCATCTATTTCCATTGAATATTGTTTATCTTTGCTGTATTTTCACAATGATATTACAAGGGTGCTAGCAATTGTTGCTCTAACTCGTGGGATGATGTCTGTATATAAGAATGAGTCACCAGCATTTATGAAAGGTCATTTTAGAATCTCAGTTATTTGTTTTGGATTAAGTGGTGTTTTATGACAAAGATGTATGTTCAGAATCATTCCAGTGCACTGACATTTTTGGTTGGAGTTTGGTGAGAGGCTACATAAAATATCTGTCATCAAAGCCATTACTCAGATTGCTAACCAGCTAACTGATTAGTTTACAGTGAAGTAAAATAACAGTTGAATGGAAATCTAAAATATAGTTATTTTGGATATGGTTCCAGATTGAAAGGACTTGGTGCTGCTAATTGATGGCTGCATTAGTATGCTAGGGCTGCCATAACAAAATACCACAGAATGGCATGATTTAAACAACAGAAATTTATTTTCTCACAGTTCTGAAGATGAAGTTTGAGATCAAGGTGTCAGCAAGTTGAGTTTCTTCTGAGATTTCTCTCCTTGGCTTGCTACCTTCTCCAGGTGTCCTTACGTGGCCTTTCCTCTGGCTGTGTATGTGCCTTTATTACCTCTTCTTATAAAGACAACAGTCAGATTGGGTGAGGTCTTAATGATAAGGACCACATTCTAACTTAATTACCTCTTGAAAGACCCTATCTTCAAATACAGTCCCATTCTGAGGTACTGGGAGATAGAGCTTCAACATACAAATTTTGAAGGGACAAAATTCACCTCACCACAGAGTCTTATGGTTAGTTGCTTTTGTTAGCATAACTCTTGGCTTTATTTTGGTTTTGGTAATATGGACTTAATTTCCATATGTATTCATTAATATCAACATTTCATAAAAATAATGAATACAGGGGAACCTGGCCAGCTTAGTTGGTAAAGCATGCAATTCATGATCTCGGGGCTGTGAGTTCAAACACTAAGCTGACTGTAGAGATTACTTAAAAAAATATTTTATTTTTTAAATTTAATTTTATTTTTCCAGTGTTCTAAGATTCATTGTTTATGCACCACTCCCAGTGCTCCATGCAATATGTAAAAAATATTTTTTAAGTAATGAATGCAAAACAAGCAATAGGAAGATGTAAGAGAACATTTATTTACCATCTGGGTAGATCAGACTTTGAAAAGTTTACTCATCTCTCAGAATTTCCATTGCCAATTGTTTTATTGCTTCATTCTCTGTACAAATATTTATTGTAAAATTAAGTTGAGTTAAATTGATTTTATTTTCTTTTGAGATTCTTTTTTGTTTTTTTTAAGACTTTGTTTAATTATTTTGAGAGAGAGCAAGTGAGAGGGAGAGAGAGAGAGCAAGTTGGGGGTGGGAAGGAGAGAGAGGGAGAGAAGCAGACTCTCCCTGCTGACCAGGGAGCCCAACGCAGGGCTCAGGGCATGATCCCAGGATTCTGGAATCATGACCCAAGCTGAAGGCAGACACTTAACTGACTGAGCCACCAGGCACCGCTTTTTTTGAGATTCTATTTTACACTTCACAGCAGTACTTAAGGGGTTTAAGTGGATCTTTAAAAAAATAAAAAAAAGATTGAAATGACTATTTGATATATTGAATTCAGTTTGAATGATACTGAGCTTTTTCTTCTTTTCTGAGAACAAAAAACTCACCTTGAAAGTATCATTAGTTTAGTAATATATCTGGAAAATTCCAAAGTGTACATACACCAATCCATGTTATTTATGAAACTTCTGAGAAGTAACCAGTAGCTGTCTTTGTGTAATTGTACTATATTTGTTAATACAAATCTTCTCATTGTCAAATTAACAATTGTCAAAACCTTCTCCAATTTCCCAAGCTTTCATCCATTACTGAAGCACAGGAAATCAAGGATAAAAATCTACTTAATAACACAGGGCAATTTAATATGCCTGTCCCAGTTAGGAAGTGAAAGCGGTAAAAGTACAAACATACACATTATGCCATATGAAATTTCATCTAGTCCAAAGAGTAGCTAATAGCCAAAAGAGAAATAATGTTCAGGTCAGACTGCATGCTGTCAACACAGAAGACAAGCAATAAACTCAGGCAAAACAGTCAGCCAAATAAAAGTTTAGAGATTGAACACTGTAAGAATTACTTTAAACCTTTTGATGAAGTCTTCCTAGCCTTCTTTATGTCCTAGGTGGACAAGAACCTTATTTCAACAGCTGCTAATGACATATTTTGTCCTCCTGGTTAGGGCAAAATGCCATTCATAAGCTAAATAGTCTTTCGTAGCCCTTTTTTGGAGTTGTCCATTTTTCAGTCCACCAAAACATTTTTTGGTATGGTTATTACATTGAGGGTAGGCAGAAAGCGGTGGTAAGGGCTAGTAGCTTTGGGATCACAGTCTAACTTTAAGAAGGACAGAATTCTCTGAGATTCATTGAAAATGTGCATTTGTTTGCATCAACCTTGTTTTCTTTTTATCTCAGGACATATTCTTTGATGTTTAGCTGTTCAAAGTTAAGATGAAGCAGATGAAAGTCAGAGAAGATTATAAGAGAAGGAAGAAATATAGTTCCCTGGAACCAAAATACACAGAGCACACTTCCTGAAGGATGAGAGAGGTAAGGAGCACATCTTTTTTTCTCTTTTTTTTTCTCGGAACAGCTTTTGGATGTGCTTCTATCAGTGAAAGGCGTCATCTTAGGGTTTCAACAGGCAGAACCTTACCACTCAGGAGATAAGAATACTTAAATATATAGTGGATTTCTAGAGATGTTGAATTACTCCTGATGTGTGGTGCCAGCTGCCTCCCCTTCCAGCCAAGCTCAACACAGACTATAAAAGTCTGGGAGGGAAATAATTGGTTATCAAAACTCATTTCTCAAGGCTATAGATCAAGGTTGTATGTTATTCATGTTGTGAAAATTAGTGAGTTAGTGGTTGCTGTTGATTGCCACCTGAACTTTCCACATCACAAGAATGAAAACAAATATGTACAAATTTGACTTTGTATTTTTAAACTTTATTTTAATCACCCAGTGCTCATCAGGACAAGTGTGCTCCTTAACCCCCATCACCTATTTTACCTATTACCCCGTTACTTCCTCTGGTAACCACCTTTTTGTTCTCTGTAGTTAAGAATATGTTTCTTGGGGCACCTGGGTGGCTCAGTGGGTTAAGCCTCTGCCTTTGGCTCAGGTCATGATCTCAGGGTCCTGGGATCGAGCCCC